>NC_090816.1:35443625-35747435 GCF_000390325.3 Nicotiana tomentosiformis
GGTTATATTATGGTTCGTAAGTTGCCCGTGCAGCGTGTGGATGAGGATTTATCCCCCTAGGATAATCCTCTCACGTTTCTCTCTTGATAACGTACACGAGGTATGAGGAAAATTGATCAATGTTTGGCCTTTGAATCTCTTCTCTATTTTAAAACACCTTGGGTGTATACAGAATTTTATCACATATCTTCTCTATATGCTAGTTTTGGAATGTATAAATATCTTTTTATGTCGATCATCTCTATATGCCGCTTGACTTAAGAATGAAGGCACGATACATATCTTCTCTATATGTTAACTTGTACACCATGACTTAATTATTTAAGCATATCTTCTCTATATGCAAATGTTGATGATTCATTGGTTATGAGTTCGACAAAATTTGAATATTTGAAATATTAAGAGAATGATTTGGTTTTTGATTATTAGTTTTGATGTTTCAGATCATTTTGAACCACTTTGAGGTTGTTGATTTTCTGGTGCTCAGGTATGCATCGCGATCGGGGACGGGGGGGTGAAGTCCTGATCACAAAGTGTTGATAATGAACTGGGGTGTTTGTTTACCGATGTTGCAATGAGGTGCATGCGATCACGTAGTAGGATTCTGAGGCGGATGGATTTTGGTCTTCGCGTTCGCATAGAGGAAGAGGCCGGCTGGAGGTTATTGTCCGCGTTCGTGATGGATTAATGCATTTGCATTAGATGCAGAGTTGGAGAGCTATGCGTTAGCGAAGAGGAGGTTGTGATCACATAGGCATTTTTTTGGGCAGCGGTGTTTTGTGCTGCAAGATCGCGTAGTGTTTGACCGTGATCATGTAGACTTTACCTAGGGAAAACTATACGTGTTAGATTTCAGGACTTTTGCCCATTATTTCATATTTTGAGGACTAGACTTCGAGATGAGGAGAATTTGAAGAGCAATTTCACTACTATAATGGAGGTAAGCAATTTTTACTTAGATTTGGCTTTGTATCTTGAATCCTCATGGATTTCTACACTTAAAACTTGGAATCTTTAAGGAAAATTTGGGATAGTTTTCTACAACTTAAGAAAGTGTATTCTTGGGGTTTGAGGGTTGATTTGGACCATATTTTGGAATCTAATCACATATTTGGACTCGTGGGGTTATGGTAGCCGCTATCTACCCCTTGACTCGTGTTTTGACCGCGTGGGCCGGGGTAGACTTTTGTTGACTTTTGAGAATTTGATTAAAGATTGAAACTTTATTGTTTGGAGTTGTTTCCCATGGATTTATTTTATGTTTTTGAGTTGTATTTGAATAGATGTGAGTCGTTTGGAGTTGGATTTGGATGGTAGGCAATTGTTGCTTGATTTTAGCTTATCGGGTGGAGGTATGTATCTTGTCTATCATTGTTAGAGGGAATTTTCTCCATAGGTGATCTATTTGCTACTTGATTCATGATTTAGGATCCATGTATATGCGAGGTGACAAGCATATATGTGTAACTAGGTCTTGACCATGTCCGGTATTGTTGTCTTGAATTGTACTTTGTTGGATTATGTAAATTTGTTGTACATGTTTAGCTGATTCAATGAATACGTGATAATTTATATGCATGACTTGGGCATGCCCAGGTTTATGACTTGTTAATTTGATATGAAAGAGCATTTCCCCGTGTTGAGCATTATTATAAATCCGCAGTCATACACTTGTCTTAATTATTCCATGATTTTGGTGATTCAATGGCCTAATTGACTCATGATAAATAACATGAATAATCCAGAACATGCTAAATAGCTTATTGAGTCGTTGTGATAACTTGAGTTACATGATTTGCCATAGCCATATGAGCGTTTTATCCGCATTCTTATTGTCATGTAAAGTTCCCTTTTATTATATTATTCCATATACATATGGATGAGTTGGAGAGTTAGATATTGTGGAAATATTGAGGAATTTGGCACTAAGGACAATGTGAGATGATATTGCTTATCGATTATTGATGGTATTATGATTAAATCAGGTTGCGCGGCGGAGTGATTGATTGATGATCATTAATTATAAAATGATCAATGCTTAGATATGGATCTATCCCTCCGGAATCAGGTGATTACTTATTTAACCTTGGGCCTGTGAGCGCAGGCACCCGTGATTCTTTTGATACTTGTTTTACACGTTCTGTGAGTGTTGATATTGGATTAGGGTCATGCATTGGAATCTTAGATTAATGCATTGGATCTTATATATGTTTATGGATCAGGAGAATGCATTGTTATCCTAGACTCATGCATTGGCTCCTATACACATTGAGTTTATATCCTCAGCATGCATATGTACATATTCTTGACTCATGCGGTGATTTGATATAAATGTGATTGATCTGAATCATGTCTTGGTATGAGGATTAAGGTGTTGATATCCTAATTGGTCTCTTTATTTGTTAAGCATGCCTAAACTTTGTATGACTTGTGTTTCTCGGGACTGTTATATTCATTTGCTGATAGCATGCTTATTCCCGTATTTTAGTTATGCTTTACCTGATCATTGGATGGATATTGAGTGTTAATGTAGACCTCTCCCCACTAAATCTTCGAGGCTAGACTTGATATTTACCGGGTACCATGGTTTTGCACTCATACTATACTTTTGCATATTTTTTGCAAGTCCTGAGACTGGTATTAGCAGTACCATTGAGTTGGGTAGGAGCTTATATTGGAGACTTCATGGTGAGCTACAGTACTTGACCCGATTCGCTGCGCATGGAATCCCCTTCCCCACTAATCTATTTTCTATTCATATATTCATTTTTGGATAGATGTATTTATTCAGTTGACTCTAGTAGTCTTATTAGATGCTCGTGATGTTGTGACAGTGGGTTTTGGGGTGCATGTTAGATAGTTGTGGTCCTATAGAGACTTTGATGTTGAATTGCACTTGTATTATAAAACTGATTTTCATTTTTGCATTTTTATTTATGTTACAAAATAGTTAATGGCTTAATAATTTGTTCTTGCGATGTTGACTGAGTGTTGGGCCTAAAGAGCATATTAGGTGCCATCATGACCTTTGGTGGGATTTTGGGTCCTGATAAATTGGTATCAGAGAACTAGGTTCATATAGGTCTCACAAGTCACGAGTAGGCCTAGTAGATTCTTGTATATCTGTGCGGAGACGCTTGTACGTATCTTAGAGAGGCTATAGGGTTTTAGGAAACTTTCTTTCTTTGTTCCTTATCCCGCGACTTTATTCAATGAGAAGCCAATATCTCAATTCCATCCTATTCACTCATATCTAAGGTGGATTACTCGGTATCGGATTCGCACCGACGAGCGGTGATGATGATGTGGATGTGGTGTATGATGTTATTCTCCATGTTTTGATACATACTACTATCATTGCCTTGTTGGGAGGTTTTCTATTTAAAACAACCTTGATGTTGGTGTTTCCTACAGGTTCAGTGCCTTATTCAGTGCATTTTGATAATTCACGCATAGGTCTTGAAGTGGTATTGGTACAAAATGGTAGGGTGGTCACCTACGTGTTGTGGTAGATGAGGCCCCATGAGGAGAATTATCTGGTTCGCGATTTGGAGTTTGGCATTTGTTCACTGGAGGAGAAGCATTTTTGGGCTAGGAAAGTTCAGGCCTTGGTAGATGAATTGGCGAGAGTGGGCATTTATGAGTGTAGTAGAGTTCTTGCCAGTATGGTTGTGCTACTATCTTTGTTTGAGCACATTAAAGAGTCTTGTAGTTTGCGGTATTTTATTTATTAGTGTGCATAGGGGATGTATCATGATTTGCTGCGACATTATGGGTGGCGAAGGATGAAGAAGGACATTATTAGGCATGTCTCATGGTATTTGACTGTCAGCATCTTAGAAATAAGCATCAAATATCGGGTGGTTTACTTCGGAGGATGGCTATACCAGTGTGGAAGTGATAGTGTATCATTACGGTTTGGGGGTTGGATTTCCATGGATTTCGAGAAAGTTTGGTGTCATTCGGTTAATTATGGACCACTAAGGGTATTACATTCGGGCGATGAATTCTTATATCTTGGAACATTTGAATTCGACAGGAAGGGTTGTTTGAGCTACAAAGGGAATGTGAATGCTTGATTATTATCTTGGTGTACTTTTTGGTCTTGAGTTTTGATGTGTTAATGGATCTTTCGGTTATTCATTGAGGGAATGAAAAGGATTCTTACAGCCTGTGGACAAGTGTGGACTCAAGAGATTGAGCGATTGCTTAGTTGTTGTATCCATGGCAAGGTCATAGAAAGATGTTAATATGAGGTCATGCAGTGGGATATCTCCGGTGAGAAGGTTGGGGGTTACATGATTTCTGTCATGGGCGGTTTTCTAGCCATGCCCCATGACCCCTTGGATGCGCCCCATGGCATACTAGCAAGCCTCCCAATGCCCAGCACCATGGACGACCCCGTGGTCTTTGCCGTGCCAAGTGACAAGCACGCCTATTCCTATGTCACCCCACTGATAGCCCTCACCAGCGCCCAGCCAAAAGCAGATGCCAATAGCGCCACACGCATAGACTCTGATGCTAAAGACAAGGTTACTGCCAACGGACCTGCTTCTACCTTGAAGAAATATACGTACAGTTCATTGTAAATATAGAGTAGTTTTATTTCATGTACTTCCATTATGTGTCTCTAGCTTAATTAGGTCAAGTCCTGTAACTTTGGTTTAATATTTTGAAGCATTATTAGGGGAGATCAAGTAATCAAACTTTCAAATAATCAAACAAATTATCTGTATTGGTGTCTCTCCCTCTCGACATCGCGTTGCTTTGCTTTAATAGCTTTCATTAATTCAATCAAGCATTCTTTCATTGCCCTTCTAAAGAATCTCAGGAAGGCACCGTTGGTATCGGAGCCTAGGCTCGAAATCGGACGAGGGAACACATTGCCATTACCACCATTTTTTACTATGGTGAATCATTGGGACCGCATTGCGGCCCTTGAAGATACGGTTAACGTATTACGACCCATCATAAATAGGATGCCAGATCTAAGAACCAGCCTAGTGAAAGGTTGGACAACCTGGAACACAAGATGCAGCACGCCGAAGGTGACATAGCGAACATCAGTCGCGACTCTGAAGGAGACCGGCAAATGGCAACCACAGTGGCAGCTAAACCTTTTGGTAAATTTGAGGGCCTCCAACAGGAGCGCACTGAGGATTTAGCTTATAGGGTACAAGAGGCAGACAGGGTGACTGCCATGCAGCAAACCATAGACAACTTGACAATCCAGCTAAATGTTTTCAATGTTGCACTACAAGGCCTACTTCGAGGAGGCGAAAACCAAATCGGGGGTGCTGTGAACCTCGCCCTTGTGCCACAAAAGCTGAAGATTCCTTAGCCAAAACCATACAATGGAGCTCGAAATGCCAAAGAAGTGGAGAACTTCATCTCCGACATCAAATAGTACTTCGATGTCATGGGTGAGTTAAAAGAAGTAAAAAAGGTAGAACCTGCTGCCATGTATCTTCATGGTGATGCTAAACTCTGGTAGCGGGTGAAATACGAAGCCATCAGGGCCGGTGAAGATAATCTTGAGACATGAGTAGAACTGAAGTAAGCCATACGCTTACAGTTCTTCCCCGAAAATGTTGAGTACAATGCATGGAGAAAGCTGCGGAGCTCCGCCAGACCAAGTTAGTGCGGGATTACGTATGGGAATTCTCCACGCTCATGCTGAACATACTGGATATGGGGGACAGACAAAATCTTCACATTCCTGGAAGGTTTGTAACCTTATGCCCGTATGGAGATGCGAAGACAAACGGAAGACACTTTACCTAAGGCGATCCAAGCAGTAGAATGCCTTGGGGACTATCAAGTGGAAGCTCGGAAGGATAGGCCTCAGCCACCTGTCCGAGGGGGAAGGATAGGCCTCAGCCGCCTGTCAGAGGAGGATACAAAGGGGCCAACCTAGCAATGGTGGCCCTAGCAGAAGTGGAGGAGATCGGAGTGCAACCAAATCTAAGGCTCCTTCCTCAGGAAGCAACAGTGCTGCATCTAACAACAACTATCGGGGGAGAAAGCCCCTTCATGATGCTGTCACTGCGGCAGGCAACATTGGAACAATGAATGCCCACATGCATAGATGAATGCCCATCAAACATTTGATGATGGGACGAATGGCGACACAAATGATGCTGACCAGACGGAACCAATAGGTGACTTCAACGCACTTGTTTATTCTATTTCTGAGCCCTTAGCGGGAACCAGTGCTGGTATTCGTAACAAGTAGGACCCATGCCCAACCACCAAGAAATGGAAAAAGAAGGCGGATGAGAGGCCTCCTCTTAAACAAGTAAATACCTTGATGTTCGTCAAGATAAAAATAAATGGCAAGCCTAATTGGGCGATGATAGACACAGGCGCTACCCACATCTACTTAGCCTCGACTCTGGTAGAGTGCCTTGGTCTAGTTGTGGGAAAGGGCAGAGTTCGTGTAATTGACACATATAAGTCTTAAATTAAGTAGAACCTTCTCGAGAGTTATCCATTCTGCTCGAATCTCAATTGCGTCGCCCAAATAGGCCAAACGACATGTGCCCTATTAGCACAACAACACCCAAAGAAGTAATCCACACCTTTAAGCAATTGAGCAATTTCTACTCCACACGCAGTACATCCTTCACAAATAACAACTTAATTATCCAATGATTCCCATATACCCATAAAGTGTAACACATCCCGTATCCAAAATGTTTTTACTCGAGCCATCCTCAATCTCAACCTATGCAAGTCATAACCGATCCACAAGTATGTCTCAGACCAAAACCAATGCAACACGTAACCATGATCAAATCGTCGATAGCAGACTCCCCCACTTAGCTCAATGCTATATAATAGATCATCTGATAACTCACCATACCCATACTCTATTACTGCCATAGAACCGCAAGGAGATTCAACTAAATCCTTCATAAGCTCACATAACACAAACCATATAGTACCTCAAATCATCTACTAACCCCGCATACAGCCACATGACGATCAAGTCAACTTTCTCAACCAAATTCAAATTCAAATCTCAACACATATACCACGTTGGGCGAAAGGAAACTCTCCACACATCATTATAAGGATCACACCTCCGTAGATTACTCCGCAGGAGATAACCCACCTGCTTAACCTCTAATTGGCATCTTGCTATACCCTTTCGCAGCCGTGATTACTACGCCATCACTTAATCTTCCTGAGTCTAAACTCACCACAAGATATGGAAATCTACTTCATTCCATAATTAAACAACATGAAAAACCTTTCAACACACTCAACTCGAGACTATACGTCACATCAAGATAGTAATCTAGCACCCAATAGTCCTTTTTACATCTCAAGAAAACTCTTTTCATCACATTCAAACCATCTGGACACATCCCGCAGTCACATCATACTCATCATATAGCCATCCGACCACTCATCGAGCCACAAATTCCACTCATAGGGACGCTATCGGACATATAAGTCCAAAAGCACGTGCTCACACAACCAAAATCCCCGTGCTCAAGCTACAGTCATAACTCGACCTCAATTCCTCCAGACTAGCCCATCACCAGCACATAGAAATAACATCTCGCACCTCATCCATGTAATCACAAGCCGACGACGCACAGCTGATATCGAGCGCTTACAAATGCGTAGAGGGAATTCAAAGAGTTATGTTTCAAGATGAATCAATGTCGTATGATAAGGAAAGAAATATGGGAGGTTTA
Organism: Nicotiana tomentosiformis; assembly: GCF_000390325.3. Taxonomy (NCBI): domain Eukaryota; kingdom Viridiplantae; phylum Streptophyta; class Magnoliopsida; order Solanales; family Solanaceae; genus Nicotiana; species Nicotiana tomentosiformis. The sequence continues at coordinate 35,451,335 of NC_090816.1, forward strand.
TCCTAAATGCCCTGTAGCCTCTCAAAGATAAGTATGGACGTCATCATACCGATCCGCAAGACTCTACTCGACACTTGCTCATGACTTGTAGAACCTATGAATCTAGAGCTCTAAATACCAACTTGTCACGACCCAAAATCCACCTAGTCGTGATGGCACCTAACCCAACCCGTCAGGTAAGCCAATTCCCAACTATCCAATTTTATGATATTTATTAAGAAAAGAAATGATAATACACCACTTTTATACAAAATTTCCTAAGGATTGGTACTATATCATCTGTTTGAAATATACATGAACAGATTAAAATTCTAAAGCTACCAAGATCAACATGCAGTTATGACCGGAATGTAGGTGCATCATCAAATCCAGCTCCCTCCATGCACAACAATATCAGCATCCAACATCTGCACGCAAGGTGCAGAAGTGTAGTATGAGTACAACTAAGCCCATGTACTCAATAATTAACAAACCTAACCTTAGGTTGAAAGTAGTGACGAGCTGGGACAAGGGTTCGAGTCCAACTCCAATAACTAGCAACTGTTCATAATAATATAATAATATAATGCAAGAAAAATAACCCATAGGTATGATGCTCAACTCATTCACAGTTACAAAAAATAGGCATGCTTTTCAAGTATATCAGTGAAAACCCAATCTTTTATCAAAATCACCAAAATACGAGTACATTTGTAAAACTGTGATTTTTCCCAAAAAAACATTCAACAGGTAAATCTTTCATTTTCAAATGGCATGGAGAAAATACATCTCTATGCCTACATGTCAATGAGTATGTGAGGTTATGAATGATGCAATATCGTACAACAAAAGGAAAATGCATCTATATGCATGTATGTCAAGTGTGCATGTCGAATGCAATGCAACTCAGTGATAAACCCATATGCATACTCTCAGAGTATACATTCACTTAGTCCTCCTAGTCACTTAGTCCTCACATTCACTCAGTCCTCCCATTCACTCGGTACTCGCACTCGACACTCACACTCAATAGGTACTTGCCCTCACTTGGGGTGTACAGACTCCGAAGGGGCTCCTTCAGCCCTAGAGCTATAACAAGCCAATCATGGCATAAATCAGTAGAACATGATGCGGCGTGTAGCCCGATCCCATCATAAATTAATAATGCCTGCTGTGGTGTTCAACTCGATCCCTTCAATATCCTCACCATCATGCCCTCAAACTCACTCAGTCATCAATCTCTCCAGTCTACCAGGCTCATAATGTTATAAAAATCAGCCCAACATAATGATGTGATGTATCAATAAATGGTTACAAAGACTGAGATATGATATGCAAATGAATGTGTATGACTGAGTATGTAATCGCAATGTAAGAAAATAACTCAACAACATAAATGGCCTCAGTGGGTCCCAACAGGATAAGCATATAGTCTAGACATGATTTCTAACATGGATCACAATCCAATTACTCTAGCATGTAGATATTTCATAGATACAAATAAGATTAGGTAACTACACAGTACCACAGAAATAACCGAGTCACAATTTACACGGTGCACGCCCACACTCCCGTCATCTAACATGTGCGTCATATCAACACCAAACACATATCACGTATATTCACGAGTTCATACCCTCAGCACCAAGTTTAGAAGTGTGACTTATCTCAAACAAGCTAAATCCAATACCGAGTAAGCCAAGCGATGCTCCAAAGATGCCATCCCACGCGTACCGACCTTCCAACGGCTCGAAACTAGCCAAAAGAAACTCAAATACATCAAATAAAGCCAAAGAAAACAAACCCAATTGATAAAGGTCGAATCTTGAATTAAAGCCTAAAATCAACCCAAAAATCCAACCCGGGCTTATACCCCGGAACTCGAAGAAACTTATAAAATCCGATAACCCATTCAATTAGGAGTCCAACCATACTAGTTTCACTCAAATCCGACTCCGAATCGATGTTCAAAACTCAAAAATTCACTCTATGAAACTTTCGGCTAAAACCCCAAATTTTTCTTTATAATTCATATCCAATTACCAAACACGAAGATATAATCACAAAATGAAATCACGAGTGAGTCAGGAATGCTGAACCCAAGTCACATGGTGAGTTTCCTCTCCAAAGTCACACAAACTGAGCTCCAAAATCCCAAAATATGATAAAAGAACCAAAAACCTCGATTTATAGCTTCCCCAAGCATTTCCGCATATACGGTCAAATTGTCGCACCTGTAACCTCCGCTTCTGAAGCAAAATCTCACTTCAGCAAAGCACTATGAAGACCATCCCTTTCAAATCTGTGGCATTTTCCCGCTTCTGCTCACATGCAGGTGCGCCAACCAACAGACGCTTCTGCGCCACACGCCGCTTCTGCGGCAAAACTTACACTTCTATGGACGGGCAGATGCGCCCTTAATTCCGTTTCTGCGATCTTCCTTGAGCAGATCTCACCTCGCTTCTGCGGCCCCTTTATCACTTCTGCGACCATCGCACTTTTGCAAAACCAGTCGCAGGTGCGATCACACCAGATCCTGATACCATCAGCCTTTAGCCGAAAATATTGATCCAAACGATCCGAACCTCGTCCGAAACTCTTCCGAGCCACTCGGGACCCCGTTCGAATATACCAACTAGTCCAATAATGCAATGCAAACCTACTCAAGGCTTCAAATCATGCATAACAACATTGAACTAATGGATCGCACCTCAAACAAAACTTAAATTAACTTGATCTTTCAAGTTCCAAAACTTCTGCCGAAGCATATCCAATTAACTCGGAATTAACTCAAATTTTGCACACAAGTCCCAAATGACATAACGAAGCTATTCAAATTCCCGAAGCGATAATCCTAACACGATATCCACAAATTCAACTCTCGGTAAAACATATGAACTTTTCAAACCTTCAAATTTATAACTTTCGCCAATTAGTGTCGAATCTTTCTAGAAATATCAAAATGCAAATCCGGGCATACGCCCGAGTCTAAAATAACCATCGGGACCTAACGGAACCATCAAAACTCCGTTCCAGGTCAAATTCATAAAAGTCAAACTTGGTCAACTCTTCTAACCTAAAGCTTAAATCATGAAATTCATTCTTCCAAATCAATTCCAAATAACCTGAAAATTAAAACCGATAATTCACATAAGTCATAATACATAATACGGAGCTACTCATTCCCTCTAACTACCGAGAGAAGTGCAAATGCTTGAAACGACCGATCTGGTCGTTACAGTAATCCCCATCAACTCGATTCTCGGAGAGGTGGTCGGCTAAAGCTTGTCCTTTGATAGCCTTTTGAGTTATGTACACAATGTCAAATTCACAGAGGAGAATTTGCCATTTAGCTGGCTTCTGAAAAATGAACTTGAGTGGGTGGAGCCGAGATATCATATGTGTAGTGTATGTTTACATATAATGCCTTAGCTTCTAAGCAATCTAGGTCAGAGCACAACAAGTGCACTCTATCAAAGTGTACGTGGCCTCGCACGGTGTGAAATACTTACTTAAGTAGTAGATGGCCTGCTAATTTCTCCTAGTTTCCTCGTGTTGCCCCAACACACAACCGAAGGCATTGTCCAAGACTGACAAATAGAGCAACAATGGTTTCCCTGATTCAGGGGGACCTAACACTGGCAAGTTTGAAAGATACTCTTTGATTCTGTCGAAGGCTTCCAGGCACTCATCCGTCCATTCATGGTAGTATCCTTCTTTAGCAGCTTAAAAATGGGTTCGTAGATTACCGTGGACTGGGCTATAAAATGACTGATATAATTCAATCTTCCCAACAAACTCATGACATCCTTCTTGCTCGTTGGTGGTAGTAATTCTTGGATGGCTTTGATTTTTGATGGGTCCATTTCTATCCCTTTTCTGCTTACAATAAAATGCAATAGTTTTCCAGTGGGGACTCCGAACGCGCAGTTTGCTGGATTCAACTTCAAATTGTACCTTCGCAGGCGTTCAAAAATTTTTCTCAAGTCGTCTAAGTGACTTGAACTCTTTCGTGAAAGAGGGTCGACATGGACCTCATGTAGGTGGTGCCCGCATTCTGGGGACCGAACGGCATAACCCTATAACTGTAGACTCCCAAAGGAGTGGTGAAATTTTTCTTCTCTACGTCTTCCTCATGCATTAGGATTTGATGGTATCCAGCAAAACAATACGCAAATGACTACAGTTCATGCTTCGCACTGTTGTTGATGAGAATGTGGATATTTGGCAAGGGGAAATTGTCCTTCGGGCTAGCTTTGTTAAGATCCCAGTAATCCACACATATTCTGATCTTTTCGACCTTTTTGGACACTAGGACGATGTTTTCCTACCAACTTGGATAGTTCATGATTCTTACTACATTTGCTTCTATTTGTTTGGTCACTTCTTCCTTTATCCTCAGACTTAAACCAGGAACTTCCTGGGATTCTACTTGACTGGAGGTCTGGTAGGGTCAGTGGGTAGTTAACGCGAGACAATGCCGATGCTTAATTCTAGCATGTCATCATAGGACCATGCGAACACATCGACATACTGTCGGAGGAGCTCAATTATTTTCCCCTTCCGCTCAGCTTCCAAGTGAATGTTGATTCTGGTTTCTTTCACATCTTCTTCACTTCCAAGATTGACTATTTATGTTTCTTCGAGGTTGGGCTTCTTCTGACTCTCTAGCTGTTCGATCTCCTGTGGGAGATTTTCTTGCATCATACTCTCGTCATATTTCTCATAATCCGGATCGTTGCGCTCAGCGGTTTCGTTACATGTCATAATAGCGGAACACAGTATTTTATCAGTTTGATTACTGAAAAGAAAAGCGAGGTATAAATAAATCAGTAAAATAAACTTGTGATATTCAGGAAAAAGATTCTTTTTTATTTCATCAAAAAGGGAACGTTTTGAGCGTTCAAGAAGCAAATGACAAAAAGGTACATGCCTCAATTGACCATGCTCATTCAAAAGAAAACTTTTACAGTTCCACACTACTAAGACTCGCCGCGAACCAAAGATGGACTAGCTATTAATTCTACAGCTCTTCCCCTGGTCTGGCATCCCTATTAGTCAGTGTCTTGACGTCAGTTCCTTCACATAATTCTTCAATCATATTCACGAACAACTTCCCCTTCCCGTTGATGATACCATCTTCAGGTGTTGAACTCTGTCCCGAACTTGCAACATGCTCTAGCACAAAAACCTTTTTCCCGGAGCTAACAATGTGAGTTTTCCCTTCTGGAGGCTGATATCCAATGCCAGCCCTTCCTTTCTGCCCACTTTGTTCAATTGGCTCTGTGATCCCATCGGACTTGGCTCCCAACCTGGTTCCTGGCATGTATCCATATTTCATCATCTCCCTCATGGCCATCTTGGATCTGTACGGTGATTGCATTTCAAAATTCTGTTCAGTTTTCTCCTGTATGATTTCTACCGCATTGTAGGTGAATCCGTCTAGCCCCTCAATGAATGGGACAGCATACTCCAAATAGGCGAAGTGACCCCACTCACCGTGGACCATGATCTCCTGGCATCCCCACTCGAATGTTATGCATTGGTGCAAGGTAGATGGTTTGGGCCTTGCCATATGTATCCAGAGCCTGCCTAGTAGCAAATTGTAACAAGAGGAGATGTCCATCACTTGAAACAATACTGGAAAGTTGACCGACCCGATTTTCAAGGCTAAATAAATTTCTCCAATAACGTCTTTTTGTGAACCGTCAAAGGCTCTTGCCCTTATGTGTCTTTCCTTGACCTCTCTCAAATGAATTCCCAACTCCTGCAAGGTGGAGAGCGGGCATATGCTGACTCCTGATCCTCCATCGACCAACACTCGAGATACCACTTTGTCCCCGTATTTGGCAGTGATGTGAAGAGCCTTGTTGTGACATGTGCCTTCGACAGGAAGTTCGTCTCTTCTGAAAGTGATCATGTTTGCTTCTACAATTTTCCCGATTGTCGCGGCTAATGCCTCGCTAGTGGTGTTACTTGGTACACTTACCCCACTTAGAACTTTCAACAAGGCATCCTTATGGCTATCCGAACTCATCAATAGAGCCATGATGGATATCTGTGCTGGAGTTTTCTTCAACTTTTCTTCCACGAAATACTCTTTGCTTGACATTCTCATCTAGAACCTAGCAGCTTCTGGGTCTGTTATGTTTCTCCTTCGAATTTGATCTCTCCCCGAATTTTCTCGATTGACCTCTTCAGGGGTGTATCATCTCCCAGACCTTGTCATACCATGGGCTGCGGCAGAGTCTATCATTTTAGCCTTTCCCTTTTGCTGATAGGTCTATGGGGTGGTTTTGTATTCCCGATCTTCTTCACCCTGAGTAGCATCGGTAGGTTGCTGCAGATAAGTTTGAACTGTCACTTCATGCTTTAGTTGTATTGTAATGTTGACAGCCTTTTGATGAGGGATTCTTTTGTCAAATGCATTTCCGATAGTGATAATTGTTCCTTTCTGGTCAGATTCTTCATCTAATGTGATCATGTTAGCTCCCTGGTTTCAATGATTTGGCAATGGGTTGCGATTCACATTATGTGGTGCTAAAGTGCACTGGATGGCTCCGCTCTTGATCAAGGTTTCAATTTCATTTTCAACTTGAAATAATCTTTGCATCGTGCCCCGATACATTGGAATGATACATGCATCTCTTAGTGGCATCAAAATATTTGGTGGGATGTTCAGTAACCCCTCCCTCGATTGGGTGTATCAATCCTGCTTATCTCAACCTTTCAAACAATTAGGCCAGAGGCTCAGTAATCGGGGTATAGGTTCTAGGACCCCTTTCTTCAAAGTTGGGACGAGGACGCGGTTCATACACAAATCAGTTTTGGTGTGTAGTGGTTTGGACAGGAGCATAGGGCCACTATGGGTTTTGGTTGGTGTTGGCTCAAGGATGGTTGTATTGTGGTTGAGGGTGGTATTATGGTTGGGTATTATAGATTGGAGTGTAAGTGGGTGGTGGTGAGTTATAAAAGGTGCTTCCTTGAGATAGGTTACTTTGATAGTAGGGGACGATTGCTGAGACCTCCTCTTTCTTTTTCTTTCTACTACTGATCAATCCTGACTGGATGGACTTACGATCCACTTACAGTGCTGCGATAGATTGCACCTTACCAAATTTTATGCCCTTTTCTAAGAAATCTCCCATCTTAACCAGCTCGGGGAATTTTTGACCCATCATTCCCATTATCTTTTCAAAGTATATTTCCTCTTGGGCTCGGATGAAGTACTTGGTTAGTTCACTGTCGTCCAGCGGCGGTTGCGCCCTGGAAGCCTCTATCCTCCACCGTCGTGCATATTCTTGAAATGACTCAGATGGTTTTTTCTGTAGGTTCAACAACGTGAATGGGTCAGGAGTGATCTCTGTATTAAATCAAAAAATGGTTCATGAAGTCTTCTGCCATATCCTTCCAAGTTCTCCAATCTCGCGGGTCCTATCAGGTATACCAGGTGAGTACTTCTCCCGTCTGACTCCTTATAAACAATTTCATCCTTAGTTTCTCATTTCTTCCCACTCCGACCAACTTGTCGCAATAAGCCCTCAGATGTGCATGAGGTTCTCCCATCCCATCTAAGGTGTCAAACTTTGGGGGTTTGTACCCTACTAGCATATCCACATCCGGGTGAATACACAAGCATTCAAAGTCCAGGCTTTCACTTCCTTGGGCAACTTGGAGACTCCTTATTTGCCTTCTCAACATTTATAACTACTCAGATACCGACTCTTTTTCCTTACGCCTGCCATATCTCTCCATCTCGGTGTACTGATCGATCTCATACGACACCCTGATTTTGACGGGTACTGTAGAGGTAGGTTCGATAATGGCATGTACAGGGGGAATGTACCGCTCGTGAGTAGCGGCATGTGCCACTGATATGTGTTGGTTGGTGGTTAAAGTGACTCCATCATGAGGAGGGGCAGTTGCATTAGTGATAATAGGTGGGTTTTGTGATGTCTGAAGATATTGCGGTACGTAAGGAGTGTGAATAGGGGGATTTGGTGGGTTAGCGGGTGTTACTAGAGGTATAACTTGCGTGGTGGGGGTTGAAGTTGGAGTGTGGTTGTTTTGGTGTGATGTTGAAGGAAAATGATCTGGGAGTGAATCCAAAGAAGGGAATCTCGGTGGTTGAGGAAGTGTTGTCACGACCATGTGCACCAATTCTCTGATATGTTGTACCTCTTCTCTTAAGGATTCAATTTCCTAGGCCATCCTGGCCACATGCTCATCATTCCTAGTACTACCCTTTTCCCCCGATAGCCCCGGGCTATCGGCTATGAACAGAGCATGTTCAATTGGGTCTTCTGCAGCTGACATCTTTCCCTTATACCTAAGATTGTATGGTGGCTCTACCAATTTTAGTTGATGCAAAACAAGTTTTTTTTTCTTTTCGGGGGAAGCAAAAGAAGAATAAGAAGAAAGAAAAGAAAAAAAGAGCAAGAGTCAGTTTCTTCATTTATGCGAGCAGGAATTCATATAGAGCAGATAATTCGTGTATTACTGCTAACACTTTCCTAAAATTTGTAGGGACCTCTCATTGCTGGAGGTAGGCCTAATTCACGAATGTTTGACAGGCATTTAGACTTGACACATTTATATCCAAAGCAATTTGTTTTCATTGATAATTTGGACTGATACAAATAGGAACAAGGATTACATCATAGAGTTGCATGGGCTTAGACAGTTTGCCCTTTTGGAAAGCAAAAGAGAGAACTGGGGATAAAGGTACAAAGTGGGGAAAGGAGGGGAAATCAACCAATTCTAATAACCATTCCTGAGTCGCTTCTTGTGCCCTTTTCTTCTTTTCGCTCCTCTTTCGGATCCTCCTCCGCGTCTTCCTTAAACTCTTCCTCGTCATTATTGAATTCAGACTCTTCTTCCAGATCTTCTTCTGCTTCTATGCTTGACTCTATCTAGATTCATTCTACTACCCAATCATCTTCTTCAGCCGGTGGAACATATGGTCAATGGATCTAGGGACCACCTGACTATGCATTGATGTGGTCACAAGATAATGTGACAGGATCTCGTGGTAAATTTGCAAAGCAACCACTGCATCCTCTAACCAAGTTATACCCTCTCTGCTCGAGCGGGCCAGTTCTTCTTCTTCGTTAATCCAGACGTAGTACTCGGGGGTGCACCATGAATGTTGACCCATAGGCATTGTTACAAGGTCATTCCACTCTTTTTGTAGTTTTCCTTATATTGGGAATTAGAATCTGTCCATTGTAGTCATTCTCGTAAAGCGTCGTACTTATCCACATAGGCACATCTTGGATCATACCAAATTGTCTGAGGACCCGCGGAGGTGAGTATGGTTGAATGCCTTCTAAACAGATCAAATCATTGAAGTACTTTTGGGGAGTCATTAAGATTTCTCTCCCTCCCAACCAAGAGGGTTTCCAGTTGATCCATTCTCCTATCAGATTGGTCAGTGTTTCCCTCCATTCTTCTTACCCATGTGGGTAGATCCAGTGCCTCATTATTTCATTGTGGCTTCAGATCATATTGCGGATACCCACGAAGTAGTCGATAGTAACCTCCCGTTGGAAAAAGTGTTCAGTAGCCCAAATATGCATCAGCAAGTTGCATCCTTTAAAGAAATTGTATCCTCGTAGACAGGCGGATAAAGCCCTCAGTATCTCGGCTAACACCATCGGCACCAAGGTAGCTTGAAGATTGTCGCGGAAGGTTGCTAGGACCACTAGTAACACGTTGATGTTGATACTGCCCCTTCGTTGTAGGAAGACCAATAATCTCGGTAGTGCCATTAATAAAGTGATAAGCTCGAGGCTCTCCCATGTCACCTGGTTACATTGGAACTCCCCTGAATACCACTCGTAGCTTTCACGGTGCCCAAACCTATCGAACATCTAGTCAAGGCTCACCCATCCATTTTGATACTTCTGAGACTTCTGATATTGCTAAGATCTGGAGCATCCAAGAACCGATAATGGTGCATAGTAACTGGCAGCACTGGATATCTTCCACTGAATGGCTGCTCCATAAAACTCATGACTTCCTCCAATGCCGGTACCAGCTCACAGTCGGCAAATTTGAACACCACTTTAGGGTTTATGCAGCATGACCTATTTTATTAGAGTAGAGTATTTCCTACTTTTGAATTGGACTGAGAACTGCGAGAAGTTATGATAGTTGACCCGACAAAGAGATTCTCTACAACTAAAGAGTTTTGAAAAGAAGGTTCGGAGGGGTGTAGGAGGCAACCCTCACGTGCCATTGTGTGTGATAGTGTACGACCAAGGCTCGATTGGAAGAGATGTGATGACAGTGTATATAAAGCAGTAACAAATAAGGGTGTAGTAGTAATAAGTAAGGTGATCATAGAGAGCATGTAATTGTACAGAGCAAATAAGGCATGTAAGTATGTACTTGCAGTTCAATCACAATCAAAGCAATGTACAAATAAATCAAGAAGACAAGTTAGTCTAAATCTGCTAAGGTTAGATCCTAAGTGTGTATCCCCAGCAGAGTCGCCATGTTGTTGCACCCTATTTTGCACTAGTCAAGACAAGATTCAACTTGTGGTTTCTCTATTGTTGAAGAAAGAGGGTCGCCACCTAATATTTAAAGGTATATTAGGATACCTATTTAATTACTAAGTCATGTTCTTTATTAGTCTATTAACCAATGAGATTATGAATAAGGGTTCTTGTTCTTCTTAGGGTAAGGTATTAGGCACCCCTTAAAATCTACCTAAGTTAGCTCCATAGGATTTAGACTAAGTTTGGGATCAATTATTTTATAAAAGGCTTTGACTAGTGATAAGGAATGATGCTTATTGTATACCTAAGTATGATATCAATAGAAAGAATGCGAGGTCCTAAAGGGATATGAGTTTATGAATAAGTTTATAAGAGATATTAAAAGAGTCTTGAAATTGGTACATAAATGGTCTAGATTTTATAAGTTTATAGAAAAGATTGAGTTATAAAAATACTTTGATTTGGATGATGGTTAGTTATATAACCTTAAAGGATGTCTTCCAAGAAAGTGAGCCTAAAATTACCTCATATTCTGAGGGTTTTCAAAGAAGAGGTCGTTTGTCGAAAATTCCTTAACGAAGGCAATTCTTGAAGTTCTGATTTTTTTTTAATTTTGAAAATGAAACTGAAATCTGATTTTCCCTTTTTCAAATAGAGGTGCTATTTTGCTAAGTTATGGATTTTGAAAATCTTTCAAGGAAAGGAGAGTGAGTGAAACACAATAATAATTTGCGGGCAAATTATAATTAGTGATTTAACAAACTACTTCTAACTAATTTCTCTTTTAAATCCTATGTTGTTTAAGGCTTGCCAAATTTCATATGATACAAAAGCATGAAAGAAAAGCACGTGTTCTAATATATGAGTATTATATACATGAGTGATAGAACAACAATAAAGACATAATAAATACAACTAACATTAAACTAATAGAAGCAGTAAACTAAATTAACGAGACAGTAATAATGATAAAGGAGTTGAGGGAAAGAGGATTGGACTCTGTGATTGGGCCTCAATAAGGTAGGACCAACATTAAAGAAATGCGAACATGGTTGACTTTGGACTCCTGGACAAGATGCAATAAGGCTGGAATTGTGCTTGAGTTCATCAAGAATTCAGAGGCCCAAACAGATGTACATGTCAAAAAATAAGAAAGTCATTAAACATATATCCAATATATATTTAGCATATTCTAACTACAGATTATACTTTGATGTTCATGACAAATACATAAACAAATAACTGAAGCAAGAATAAGATTAATATAGTTGAGGTAATTATATATTAATGTGATGGCTTTACTTAGCAAATAATTCATATTGAAAACTTTTCATTATCATTAAACACTAAACCCTTAAAGAACTGAATATGTCAATGAATTAAGATCTAAGGAGGGAACCCCACTCGAGGTTGATGCTCCCTTTGGATCCCCCGATACTTCAAAATTTCCAAGGGACTCAAGGCCCAGGGCAATGCTTGTGATGGGGAGGGTAGCCAAACCTAGAGTCGAACTCCCCTCTCAAATACCCATAATCACTAATAACATGTTTTCCATATGGGTTTAGGTACCAATGAGGCCCTTCCAATGCAAACTAAGTACTAAAGCATTACTCACCACAAAATATATACTTTCCTCTTAATGAAAATAACATCAGAGAATACAGATTTGCTTTTAATACTAAATAGGGGACACATATCAAGGAAATCTAAAAGGGGGCTGGGTTTCAGAATACACATAGCTAAAAAAAAGGTTTCATAATCACACCATTACAGGAATGAATCATCAAGGCATAACATATTCAAACATGTATTGATAATGTTACTTGGCACCTTAAAGACATCGAGGCAGATTCAAATCAACAGTCATAATCAACCATTGTTACAGAGAGGTTATCAAGTTCATGGAATTAAGCTCTCATCATGACTACAAATGCACAGGTTCAAACATGGAACCTCTAAGGTCTAAAAAGGTTCATGCTTCTAACAGTATTAGCAAGTCAATGCATTCAGATAATATCAACAAATGAACTTCATAAGGTTTGATAGTCAAGTTCAACTTCAAGTTAACAATGAAGAGGAGGACTAAGCATCACTCAAAGAAGAACATGGTGTTACAGAGTTAAGCAAATATGCTAGCAACATTCAGTTAAATGTTCATAGGTAGAATAAATAATATAGTGATCTCATACAGGTAAAAGAGCTTTACACATTACATAATCAAATTGATAATGCAAATGAAGAAAGGCAATGGAAAACATTGCATCAAAACATGTTCAAATTCAAACATAAATCTTGTTTAGCATATAGGTATGAAGTGATCATGCTTCAAAACCTATAAGGGTCAAGTAATTATCACCTAGTGTCTATGTCCTTTCTTCATGGAAGATAAGTTAAATATAGATGCATGCAAACTTTACAAAAATCAACAGGGGCTCAAAACATTAAGGACATGGATGTATTGCACATGTGTGTGAAGATCTCAATTGATTATGGAACAAACAAACTTAGTTGTGCAGCAATTACTAGTTGACTTTATCCAAACAAAATCATGACTTATACTAAGAAGAGGAAAATAGTTTAACCTTAACAGAATATATATACAATAAAGATTCATGAGAAAAAGACATTTTGATGCAAATAAGATAGTTTCCCAGGCATACAACAGTTGAGCATGATCATGAAAGAATTATAGTGATAGACCAAAAATTACTTTGAGTGTTAAGAGGTGCAGATACAGAGAAGAAAGCATCTAAATACTTAGATTCTTTCAACTTAGTTAAGTGACATAGACATATTGAATTTTCAAGTGTACATTAGTTAAGATTACCAAATAATGAACTTGATCATAAACAAATAAGATGCGGGGAATAATATGCAGAAGTGAACATTATAACAGTATCACTGGTGAAAGGAAAATATGACCATGATTGGTTTAACAGTTATAATAATCAAATGGAGTAAGGACCATAGTGGCAACTCAGAGGCAGTTTAACAAACACAGGTAGACAAGAAAGTGTTTAGGCATTGTAAGTTCAAACTAATGTTCAGAAGCAGGGATATAAGTCTTGAACAAGTTCAGGTTTCATTTTAGCAATAACTATCATGTAGTAAACTTAGCTTCCAAATCTCACAAAATTACAGAAGTGCAATAAAATAGAGATGAGTTATTGTAAGTCAGTCAGAACTATGAAGTTTATATTGAACATAACCATATAATAAATTAGGCATGGAGACTGTAGGAAAACTCAGAACAAAGATCAATAATTATCATTTACCTAATCGATTATTACTTTAGAGAATCATAACAGAACAAGATGATCATAAAAGGTTGTCAAACTAACAAAACATAAATATCAAACATGTCAAACACATACATCATGATTATAATCAACAGAACTTAACATCGACATATCTAAATCATTTAGAGAGATGAACGAAAGAAAAAGGGAGAGAAAGATGTTGACCTTCTTATGGGCAGCAGACCAAATGAATTATTTTTGTAGCTCAAAGATCCCATAAACCTTCAAGCTTGAACCAGCAAAGAACTCGGCAAAAGAGAGGAAGACAGTAAGAGACCTAAGACCAGAAACCCTAGTTTTTGTAGTGTTGTTGTGCTTAGTATGTTCGTGACTGTATGTGTTTTTAGTGTTAGGTTCTTCTTAGGTCAGAGCATTGAATACCCCTTTTTATCATGGCATTCAATGCCTCTAGGGTTCAACAAGGTTCAAAATGATAGTAGAAGATGACGCATAGTAGAGGATAATAGTAAATTGAGTGAAAATCAGAAGACATAGGGGGGGGGGGGAATTAGTAGTGATTTTACCTGAGTACTGGAGTGGAGTAAGTTGGTCGTTGATGGCGACGACCCATTGGACAAAGCTACAAAATCCATAGGTCACTACGTTTGACCTCTGGGTAAAGAATCTTCATAATGAATTCTGAAGAGGCTCCTTATATGCTTCGATTTGAAAGAACATAGGAGATCTTAGATGATTTGAGGTTTCACCCTTTGGTCTAAGGTTTCGGAATTAGGGCCTTTGAATTTCATCAGTGGAAATGGAAAGAAAATAGCAGGATTCATAGTACGGGGACAAGATATATGGCCATGCATGCTTGATTTGAATGAGCAAAAAAGAAATCATACCCTTGCCTCTTTGAACGGTGAGTTGAGATAATATAGAGAGGTAGGGGAAAGAGGGATTGATTTGGTGTTGGTTGATTTGATGTTTTTTAGCAAAAAATGAAAAGTTGAAGGTATGGAAGGTTGAGAGGTTTGACTGAGAGTTGACTTTTTGATATCGGGTTCGGATTTTGGGATTTGTGTGCATAATTTGACGTCATTCGAAGTTTTTATGTGATTCGGCATTAGTTTTAGAAATTAGAAGTTTATTAGTTTCATTAGGCTTGAATTGGGGTGCGATTCATGGTTTTGATATTGTTTGATGTGATTTAAAGTTTTGAGTAAGTTTGTATCGTGTTTTAGGACTTGTTGGTATGTTTGGATGGTGTCTCGAGGGGCTCGAGTGTATTTTGGGTGGTTGGTAGATCATTTATGGACTTTGAAGGTTGCTGAAGCCTAGGAGTTTTGGTGCAATCGTACGTGGGTGGGACTTTGAATGTTGCTGAAGCCTAGGAGTTTTGGTATGTTTTCTCATTTTAGGAGTTTTGGAGCTCGACTAATGGGCAATTTTTGGGAGACCTTTTGTTCCAATTGAGGAGGTAAGTCAAGTTTAATCACTTTTGATGATAGATATTGATTACTCATTGATTATTATACCTAGTTTATGTGAATTGGTGGTGAAATTTGGGGATTTTTTCTTTGTTGTTGGAGAGTGAGACTTGATGATTTAAGGGTCGATTTGTGGTTGGATTTGGATGAAATTGGTATGGTTGGACTAGTATTTTAATGGGTGTTCAGAATTTGTAAATTTTGTCAGGTTCCAAGGTGCAGTCCCGGGGTTGACTTTTTGGGTTGGATTTTCATATATGATTCAAGACTTTAGTTTAATAATTTGAAATTGTTGCCGATGGTTTATATTGATGATACTAAGTTGCTTTGGCTAGATTTGAGTTGCTCAGAGACCGATTTGCATGGCAAGGGCTTGTTAGAGTTCTAATTTGCGCGTTTTGCAGTAAGTAACATATCTTAACTTGGATTTGAGGGTAATTAATCTTGAGAACTATGTTATAAGATGCTAGGTGATGGGCGTGAGTGTGTGCACCAGAGTATTCATGATTCGAGTTGACTTTAGACTATTGCCGAACTTGTTTTGCCATCATTCTTTGTTATATTCGTGCTTTTCCTACTCATTTGATTATTCGAGATATGATACATGTTAGAAACCTTGCTTAGGCTATGCGCTTATTTAGTTGAGTCATAATGGGCTATTTCCTACTATTTGCCTTATCTGTAACTGTATCCTGAGTCATGATTTTCTCATTTACATGTCATACCTCAGTCTCTGTATATTACTTGTTTAATTCATCACATACTGTTGTTTTCTACATGTGATATTGTTCGGCTGAGTTCTACCAGGTGGTAGGCCTTTGACACTTGAGATGTTGTTCAGTGATATGGGCCATAGAACCGTGTTATGAGTGAGATTTGGATCGGGTTGCATGCCGTAACAGGCCATATTGGCTTTTAATTAGTGCTTGGGAAGGATCTGCCCCTCTGGAGTCAGACATGCTAACAGTGGGTGCAAGCACAGATATATATACATGTGCTTTGGTAAAGGGCATATATGATAGGTATCCGTACAGTGTTGACTGATGTGTGTGAAATAGTGAGGGACATTGTTTCGAGCACCGTGAGTGTACTGAGTGTAGTTATTCTTGATTGTTCGACTGGGATAATATAAATCTGATATGTATATTTGACATGTTGGCATAGAGATGTACTTTTCGCATGCTAGCTGATAAATGAGATGTTTATTTTGTGTTTGGCTTTAGCTGTGATACTTCGAAAGCATGACTAAATTCCCGTAATGTGAACAAGCTGAACATGATATTATTGAGTTATTTACTTATACTGTTTCCTTTATATCTTGAGTTGTTAGTGGTTATTGATATTGATCTCTAACTGTTTCTTCTAAGCTCGTCACTACTTTTGGCCCAAAGTGAGGTTTGTTACTTATTGAGTACATGGGGTCGGTTGTACTTATACTACACTTTGCAGTTTGTGTGCAGATCTAGGTACTTCCGGACGTGGTAATTGCTAAAGCTGTGTTGGTACCAATGCTTGAGAGACTATAAGGAAGCTGTTATTACATCCGTATAATATTGAAATTCTCTTCCTTTTATTTCCTTTGTTACTATTCTACTGTTCAGACAGTTGTATTGAGGAATAGGCTTTGTATTTTGATATTCAGAAGTGCTCATGTACTTATTTACACCAGATCATTGGGATGGTTGTAGTAGCATTGTTATTGTTTTCATCAGATATTTCATGCTATTTCCGTTGTTGAATTTATCAGATCATTTCTATACAAACTCATCGTTATTGTGTGATTGTTGGCTTGCCTAGCAAGTTGTGTTAGGCGTCGTCACTGCTCCGGTGGTTGTTAGGTCGTGATAGGTTGGTATTAGAGCACTAGGTTGCTTAGGTCTCATGAGTCATGAGCAAGTTTAGTAGAGTCTTTCGGATCGGTATGGAGATGTGTGTACTTATCTTCGAGAGACTACTAAACTATTATGAAAACTTCACTTTCTTGCATTCTTGTCATGCGAATTTATTATTTCCGAAGTTTTAACCTTAACTCTTATATTCTCTCACAGATGGTGAGGACACATGCAAGAGGATCAGGAAGACGACCACCAGTATCACCAGTTAGGGTCTCGAGAGGCCAAGGTCACGGTAGAGGTTGTGTCAGGGATCGCACTACAACTAGAGCAACACCTGTGGAGCCACTAGTTGCTCGAGTTGAGGAGTAGGTTTCAGATATTGTTGAGCCAGTGGGACCAGCTAAGACACTGGCGGTACCCATTGTTATTCTCAATCTTCAAAAGACTTCTTCTTAGATTTTGACTGTGTGCACGAGCTTGGCTCAGGCGGTTTCAATGCCAGCTGCACTAACTACCTCATAAGATGAGGAGCCCTTGCTCATGTCGCCTGTACTACAAAACAGCTAGCTCAGGGTTATCCAACACTAGGGGTGTTACCAGTTCAACCAATTATTTCTGCTTTAATTAAGGTTGGTTCACCTATGATTGATGAGGAGCAGAAGAGGTTAGAGCGGTTTGGGAGGCATAAGCCATCAGTGTTCAGCGGAGGGGAGTCAGACAATGCTCGGGATTTTCTAGACAGATGTCAGCAGATTCTTCACATAAAAAGTATTTTGGATACCAGTGGGGTTGCATTTACTACCTTTTAGCTGACAGGGGAAAATTACAAATGGTGGTAGGCTTATGAGTTGAGCAGGCCAGCTGGTACAACACCACTTACGTGGCATGAGTTCTAAGTTCTCTTCTTAGAGAATTTTGTTCCCCAAACTCGCAGAGAGGAGCTGCGTGAGATTTTGAGCAGCTACATTAGGGAGATATGCATGTGACCCAATACGAGATGAGGTTTGCAGATTTGGCCCGTCATGACATATGGATGGTTCTCACTAAGAGAGAGAGAGAGGACTAGGAGTTCATTGATGGCCTCAATTGTGGTCTACTCTACAATTTGGCTCGAGATGCAAAGTAAGATGCTAGGTTTGACCAGGTGGTCGATATTGCTACACACTTCGAGCAGGTTCATAGGATTGAGCGCGAGAAGCATTCGGGAAAGAGGCCTTATGGTTTGGTTGTTTTAGTGGTACCTCATTTGGAGGTCAGTTGCATCACAAACGAGGCCATCCTTTAGACCCGTTGAAATGCCTCCTCAGGTTCTTCGTGGTGCATCAACTAGCCATGGTTCATACAACACTCGTCTGGTTCTATGAACTTCTAGCTCAGAGCTCGTATGGTGCTCCATCCATTTAGGTTTCGTCAGCATCAGGTTCTTCTAGTGGTTGTTCTAGTTCTCGGGGTCCAGTTCAAGCCCCGCATTCATCCTTAGGTCGAGGATGCTATTAGTATGGGGAGTTGGGTTATGTGAGAAGGTATTTCCCCCATCTTATCGGAGGTCCCATGCAGCTGATAGGTCATGCTATGACTCCCACACTAGTTGCTACAACACCCGCTCAGCGAGCTCGGGGTGGAGGTCGTACGGGTTGAGGTTGCCCTAGAGGGATTAGGTGGTGGTCAGGCCCATTTCTATGCATTACTGTTAGACCATATGCATTTGCTTCCGATGTTGTGATCACAGGTATTTCAGTGTGCCACATGCATGATTCAATATTATTTAACCTTGGTTCTAGTTATTCATATGTGTCATCATACTTTGCTCGTAATTTGGATATGCCTTGTGTTTCCTTGGTTATGCATGTTCGTGTATCTATGCTGGTGGGCGATTCTATTATCATGGACCGCATATATCGATCGTATGTGGTGACTATTGGGTGTTATGAGATGGCAGTTGGTCTTTTGGGTATGGATTTGTTGTCTCCATATCATGCTATCCTCGATTATCACACTAAGACTATAACGTTGGCAATGCCGGGGGTGAAAAGGTTGGAGAGGAGAGGCTTCTAGGATCTTGTTCCAACTTATTTCTACGTGTGATCCTATTTTGCTTCATATCTGATTGTGCCTCGTGATTCTTTGAGTGCTCATGCATATGTGTCAACGCATGTGGGATATTATATTATTATAGATCATGTTTATTGCTAGTATGTGTTTTCTATCGAGAGCTTTGAGACTAGTGTAGATCTCCTACTTCTTGATATGGTGGACTTTAATGTTATTTTGGGCATGGATTAGCTGTCACCTTATCATGCTATATTGGACTGTCACGCCAAGACGCCTTAGCCATGCCAAGGTTTCCCCGATTAGAGTTGAGGGGGACTCCTTGCCATTCTACTAGCAAAGTTATTTCTTATGTGAAGGCTCGGCATATGGTCGAGAAGGGATGTCTAGCATATTTGGCATATGTTCGTGATTCTAGTGCATAGGTTCCTTCCATGGATTCAGTACCTGTTGTGCGTGAGTTTCCATAGGTATGTTTTGCAGATCTATCGAGGATGCCGCCCGACAACGATATTGATGTTTGTATTGACTTGGCTTTGTGTACTCAGCCCATTTCTATTCCACCACACCACATTGAGCCACATGAGTTAATGGAACTTAAGGAGCAGTTGCAGGATTTTCTTGATAAAGGATTCATTAGACTTAGTATCTCGCCCTGGGGTGCGCCAGTGTTATTTGTGAAGAAGAAGGATGGTTCGATGAGGATGTGTATAGGTTATCTGCAGTTGAAAATATTCATCATCACGAACAAATATCGCTTGCCAATGATTTATGACTTATTTGATCAGCTTCAGGGTGCCAAAGCATTTTCGAATATTTATTTGCGATCTGGATACCATTCATTAAAGACTAGAGCATCAGATGTCTCTAAGATAGATTTTCGGACTTGGTACAAACATTATGAGTTCCTAGTGATGTCATATGGCTTGATAAATGCCCCAACAACATTTACGGATTTGATGAATATAGGATTTAAGCCATATTTGGATTCTTTAGTGATCGTCGTCATGATGATATCTTGATATTCTTTTGTAGTCGAGAGGAGCATGAGCAACATCTTTGGGTGGTACTTCAGACCCTGAGCGATAGTCAGTTGTACGCCAAGTTTTCAAAGTGTGTGTTTCGGTTGGACTCGGTTACCTTTATGGAACATGTTGTGTCTGCCGAGGGCATTAAAGTGGATCCTAAGAAGATTGAGGGAGTTCAAAACTGGACTAGACCTACTTCAGCTACAAAGATTCAGAGCTTCCTGGGTTTAGAGAGTATTATCGTCGGTTCATGTGGGGTTTTCATCCATCGTAGCCTCATTGACTAAATTGACCTAGAAGGGTGCCCCACTCAGGTGGTCAGCTGAGTGTGGGTTGATCTTTCAGAAGCTCAAGACTACCTTGACTACATCTTTGGTGTTGGTATTACCCACGAGTCAGAATCCTATACTATGTATTATGATATATCATGTATTGGGCTTGGTGTAGTATTGATTCAGGATGGCAAGGTGATAACATACGTGTCTCGACAGTTGAAGGTTTATGAGAAGAATTACCATGTTCATGATATAGAGTTGGCATTGATTGTTCAAGCATTGATGATATGGAGGCATTACCTCTACGGTGTGTCGTGTGAGGTATTCATAGATCATCAGAGTCTACAGTACTAGTTTAACCAAAAGGATCTAAACTTGAGGCAACAGAGATGGTTAGAGCTGTTAAAAGACTATGATATCACAATTTTATATCATCCCAGGAAGGCCAATCTGGTGGCCGATGCCTTGAGTAGATAGGCTGTGAGTATGGGTAGCCTTGCATATATTCCAGTTGGTAAGAAACCGCTAGCATAAGATGTTAAGGCCTTGACCAATAAGTTCATGAGGTTAGATTATTTGGAGCCTAGTCGGATTCTTGCTTGCACGGTTTCTCGGTTTTCTTTGTATGAGCGCATCAGATATCGTCAGTATGACGACCCCCATGTGCTTATCCTTAAGGACATGGTGTAGCATGGTGATGCCATGAAGGTTTCTATTGGGAATGATGGGGTATTGAGGATGCAGGGTCAGATTTTTGTGCCCAATGCGGATGGTCAGCATGAGTTGATTCTTGAGGAGGCCCACAATTTGCGGTATTCCATCCATCCGGGTGCCGCCAAGATATGTCAGGATTTGAGGAAGCATTATTGGTGAAGAAGAATGAATAAAGATATAGTTGTGCATGTGGCTCGGTGTTTGAATTGCCAACAAGCGAAGTACGAGCATCAGAGGCTTGAGATTCCTAAGTGGAAGTGGGAGCGTATTACCATGGATTTCGTTGTTAGGCTCCCATGGACTAAGAAGAAAGTTTATGTTGTATGGGTAATTGTGGACAGGTTGACCAAGTTAGTGCATTTCATTCCAGTGGCAGTTACCTATTCTTTAGAGCGATTGGTTGAGATCTATATTTGCAAGATTGTTCGTCTGCATGCTGTACTAGTGTCCATTATTTCTGATCGGGGCACACAGTTCATATCGCATTTTTGGAGGGCCGTACAATGGGAGATAGGCACGCGAGTTGGGTTGAGTACAACATTTCACCCCCAAATGGACCGGCAATCAGAGCGCACCATTCAGATATTGGAGGATATGTTTTGCGTCTGTGTTATGGATTTTGGGGGATCTTGGGATCTGTTATTACCACTTGCGGAGTTTGCCTACAACAACAGCTACTGATCGATTATTCAGATGGCTCCTTAGAAGACCTTATATGGGAGTCGGTGTCAATATCCAGTTGGTTGGTTTGAGACGGTAAAGGCTCAGTTGTTGGCTACTTATTTGGTTCAGGATGCCTTGGAAAAGGTTTAGAAGATTCAGGATCGGCTTCGTATGGTGTAGTTTAGGAAGAAGAGTTATGCCAATCAGAGAGTTCGTGATGTTGCATTCACGGTTGGAAAGAGGGTTTTTCTTCGGGTTTCACCCATGAAGAGTGTGATGAGGTTCGGAAAGAAGGGCAAGTTAAGCCCTAAGTATATCGGACCCTTTGAGATCCTAGAGTGAGTTGGTGAGGTGACCTACAAACTTGCATTGCCACCTAGCTTATCAACAGTCAACCAGTGTTCCATGTCTCCATGCTCCAAAAGTATCATGGTGATCCATCCCATGTATTAGATTTCAGCTCAGTCCAATTGGATAAAGATTTGACTTATGAGGAGGACCCGATTGCCATTCTAGCCCGGCAGGTCCAGAAGTTGAGGTCTAAGAGTTATCCTTCAGTTAAAGTGTAGTGGAGAGGTTATCCAATCGAGGCAGCTATGTGGGAGTCCGAGTCTGATATATGGAGTAGATACCCACACATTTTCACCAATCCAGGTACCTTTCTATGTATGTTCGAGGACGAACGTTAGTTTTAGAGGTGGAGAATGTGATGACTCGATAGGTCATTTTGAGTAGTAGCCCTTAATTCCATGTTCCAACACCTCCATTAGCTTCATTTGATTTTTCTTGGTTTGTGTGTGTGGTCCGTGTCGCTTTTTTGAAAAGCTTATATGCAAAAATTTGAAGAAAACAAGATTTTTGGCTTTAAAAACAACATGAGTTGACCACGGTCATCATTTTGTGAAAACAATCTTGGATTGGTGTTTTGACGATTCTGGTAGATCTGTATCGTGATTTCGGACTTAAGCATATGCCAAGAATTGAAATTGGAGGTCCCTAAATTGATTTGTCTCATTTTTGCCGAAAACTAGTATTTTGAAAGCTTGAAAATTTCCTAAGTTTGACTGTAAGTTGACTTCATAACTAATGGATTTGGATTTTGATGTTCAAACTTGGAATAGGTCTGTATCGTTACTTGAAACTTGTCTGCAAAATTTGGTAGAATTCTGGCACGACCCAAAATTCGTTAAAGGTCGTGATGGCGCCGGACACCACTGTGAGGCAAGCCAACACTAAATAGTTAATTAAATTCTCATTTTAATATTTTTGAAATCGTAAATTTACTTCAATTTATCTAATAAAAGATGAATTTACAGAATAAATAATAATATTTCCAATTCCAATATTGAACATCCCATAACCATCCCAGAACCCGGTGTCACAAGTTCATGAGCCTTTTCTAGAAATTTAAAATAAAATACAATAACTGTCCGGAATACAAATTTGGACAAGAAAGAAAAATACAATACTCTGAAGGAGACTCTGCTGGCTGCGGTGCATCGTACAGAATGCAGCTCACCTAAGTCCCCGCCATAATTGCGCCTCTGCGCCCACAAGGCTGCCAAACATATGTGTGGCTGCACAAAAATGTGCAGCAAGTGTAGTATGACTACGTAAATCAACGCGTACCGAGTAAGTATCCCGCCTAACCCCGAATAAGTAGTGACGAGGGGTCGACTTCGACACTTACTATGGGCTATAAATAGGATATCAATGATATAATTAAGTATAGATTATATGAACGGTTGCAATCTCAATATTTTGAAGTAAGTAAGTAGTTCTTTCATAATTAAAAAATCCCCAAATTCATCTCCCATTATTTAACAATTTAACTCAGGCCGAGGAGGCAATATCAGTATTTATAAATTTCAAGGCAAGAAATACAAGCAAGCGCAAATCATGCCAAGGTTGTACGACCTTATCCAACAAATATTTGAATTGTGCACTATCAGAGGGTCGAATGGCGCGAACCATAGATGCATCTATTTACTACTGAGGCGCTCGGCCCGATCCACAAATAACAATTATTTTTAAGAAAACACAAGTTTCTCATTTACAGTCAAGTATCTCATACAAACCTTCAGGTAAGTGAATTTAACCTTATACATTTCTTTTATCAATTTCTATCATGACTAAGTGATTATATTAACAAGTAAGGACACGAACATTCCAAGTATAGAATGATACGGGTCTTAAACTACCCGGACAATAGCATAATAGTAGCTATGTACGGACTCTCGCCACCTTGTACGTACGTAGCCCCCACAATTAGATACAAATATTTATTTAATTCACCTATGGGGTTAATTTCCTCTTACAAGGTTAGAAAGGAGACTTACCTCGCTCCGAAGTTTCATAACCGGCTGCCAAGCCATTCAATCAACTCAAATCGATGCCCAACGCTCCAAAACTAGTAAACAAGTAAGCAAATCCATAAATATATACTATAATACTCATTATAATCCTATTTACAACACTTCCCAACTTTGTTCGAAAAGTCGATAAAATCACCCTCGGGCCCACGTGCCCGGATTTCGAATATTTTTGAAGATAATTATTACCCATAGTCTTATGAACTCAAATATATGATTTATTCCCAATTCCATGCCCATATTTTGTGGCAAAAATCCAAAATACCAAGTTCTAGGTCTTTCTTCAAAATCTCAAATTTCTACTAGTTTTCATATCTAAATCTGTATATGAACCTTGTATTTAACTTGCAATAGGTGGGAATCACTTACCTTGACATAGATGATGAAGATGGAGCTCCAAAATCGCTGCAATACCGGCTCCCATGGAGGAAATGAAGTGTAAATGAGCCAAAACCTCAATTTTAAAAGAACACTGCCCGGGTCTTTCCCCTTCGCGATCGCGAAAATCCACTCACGATCGTGAAGGCCAATCAACAGCTACCTAAAAGCTTCCCTTTTGCTAACGCGATGCCCAGAACGCGATCGCATAGAACAACCTTCACCAAACGGGCCAGCCCTATTAACACAACGTGTTCGCGATAGCCCCGATGCGAACGCGAATAACCTCCCGCTCGACCCTCCGCGAACGCGAACCATTATATGCGATCGCGTAGAGTATAAATCCCACCAGTCCACTTAACCTTTGGCGATCGCGGCCCTTTCTTCGTAATCGCAGAGAAGGAAACCAGATGCCCAGAAACTAGCAATTCCTCAAAGTCCAATATCCGTCCGAACTCAATCCGAGACACACCCGAGGGCCTCGGGACCTCAACCAATTATGCCAACGCGTTCCAAAATACATTATGAACTTAGTCGAGCCTTCAAATCACATCAAATAACATCGCAATAATGGATCGTAACTCAATTCAAGCTTTATGAACTTTAAAATTTTAACTTCTACATTCGATACCGAAACCTACCAATCACGTCCGATTGACCTCAAAATTTGCACACAAGTCACATTTGACATTACGGACCTACTCCAACTTCCGGAATCGGATTCCGACCCTGATATCAAAAAGTCTACTTCCGGTCAAACTTCTCAAAAACCTACAAATTTCTAGCTTTAGCCAAATGACTCCAAAATGACCTACGGACCTCCAAATCCACTTTCGGACGCGTTCCCAGTGCCAGAATCACGATATGGAACTATTCCCTCGGAATCCCAAACGGAAATTGACAGCATTGAAATGCACTTCAACCCAAATTTATGAAATTCTTCCAAAATGCCAACTTCCACAATAGGCACCACAATGCTCCCGGGTCATCCAAAACCCGATCCGGATATAAACCCATGTCCGAATTCATCATCCGAACCTGTTGGAACCTTCAAATCCCAATTCCGAGATCATTTACTCAAAAATACAACCTTAGTCAATTCTTCCAACTTAAAGCTTCCTAAATGAGAATTTTCTTTTCAAATCAACTATGAACTTCCAAAATTTCAATTCCGACCACGGGTACCAGTCATAATACCTGAAGTGAAGTTGTTCATGGCCTCAAACTGCTGAATGTCACACTAGAGTATAAAACGACCGATCGGGTCGTTACAAATTCAGAATTGATTTGACATGATTCGGACATTTAGATGTGATAATAGTTGTTCCTGAATTTACTTTGAAATTTCATTCCTTTTGAGGGTTGATTTGTAGATTTAGATGTTATTTTGGTGATTCTGTTACGCGGGCAAGTTTGTATAATATTATTACACTTGTATGCATGTTTGGTCTAGCTTGCAATTGTGAGCCTCGCTTTTGCAAACAATAATTTGCATTTGCAGGCATAGGCTGGATTGGGTAATTTCGCATTTGCAAAGAACTTGTTCGCATTTGTGAACTATCAGAGGTCGCATTTGCGATCTCATAGTCGCATTTGCGACTTAGTGTGCTCTTGAGTTATCTTCGCATTTGCGAAGTATTTGTCCGCATTTGAAAATGTGGGTCTATTCGCAATTGCGATGTATGGATTTCTGTGACAGGGTTCGTATTTGCGACCCTTGTCTCACATTTGTGATGCTCGCAATTACGAACAAGACATCACAATTGCGACATCTACAACTAGGTAAAAGAGGTGAAAAACATAACTTAGTTCATTTTATATTATTTCTCAACCCTAAACACTCTAGAGGCGATTTTTCAAGAGACTTTTCTTCCCAAATTTATTGGCATGTGACTCTAATCCATTTCCTTTCAATTATCCATTACTTTTAATGAAATTTTAACATCAAATTTAGGATTTCCATGGTAGAAATTAGGGATTTGTGTAGAATTGGGAATTTTTGTAAAATTGAGATTTAGACCTCAAATTGAGGTCGAATTTCAAAACAAATCACACAACCGGGCTCGGCGATGAATGGGTAATCAGGTTTTTGTCCGAACCTCGGATTTTGACCAAGCGGATACGGGGTTGACTTTTGTTGACTCTTTAAAAAACGATCAAGATTGAACCACTTTCATTAATGGGTAGTTTCTAAAGCTTATTTTGAATCATTTGGTCGATAATTTACTAGATTTGGTTGGTTTGGAGGCTTGTTTGAAAGTTAAGGTTGTGGTTGATTGATTGCTTGAGTTTCGGAGTGAGGTAAGTATTAGGTCTAACCTTGATTTGAGGGAATTAGGGAACCTTGAACTACATGCTATGTGAATTATGTGGGAAACAACGTATATGCGTGGCGACGAGTGTATATACGCTGTCATGATTCTTGCTTCCATGTTTTAATTATTTCATGATATATCTTGTTTCATGCCTTAATTATTACAAGCTTTATTGACTTCTATGCCATAATTGTTACTTGTCATTTAGTTATTCTTGTATTAAGTTGTTCATCACTTTCATGACTCCATGCTTATTTGTTACTTGACCCTACTTGCTTTACTTGCATATCTAAATTTTCATGTATCTTACTTGCCTTATAGGTTTGTAATGTATGTTTCCTTCTATAACGTGGTTTCACTTCCATGAGTTGTTTAATTGGTGGATACCGATGATATAATAAGTTGAGACATTCGAGTTGCTAGAGATCCTTTGATTATTATGTGATTCTTCATTGCCTCATACATTTACTCTCTTGATGTAGAAATTCTTGTAAATTTTGGTTGTTGAATTGCTTTTTGTTGATTGAAATTGTTTGGGGAGTAGGTTGCATGCCGCAACGAAGGCGGAATAAGGACGGATTATGATATTGATAGATGATGATATGGTGGGATCGAATTGCGCATCACAACGGATTATACATGTGGTATTTGTTTGTGATTGTTGGATTTACCTCGGTATTTGAGATGAGTTATGAGACGTGTTATTCTGGGCTCTGGTAGTTGGATTTCGAGTTCGTTTTCATGCATTAACTAGTTTACATCCTTTTTCTGTTTTTCCTATTATTATTATTATTATTGCGTATTGGTTATTGTAAGTAACCCACCTTAGCCTCATCACTGCTTTGTCGAGGTTAGGCTCGGCACTTACAAAGTACATGGAGTCAGTTGTACTCATATTACACTTTTTTCTGCTAATACCGGAGTGAGTCTCAGCAGCGCTGAGTGAGATTGCCCGGATCTAGAAATCAAAGGAGACTTGAGGTATAACTGCACGGCATCCGCAGCCTTGAAGTCCCCTTCTATGTCATCTTAGTTGTTTACTTTGATTCAGAAAGTTATGTTTTATTTAGACTATTATTTGTAGTACTCTAGACGTCATGTATACGTGACACTAGTTTCTTGGATTGCATTTGGATTACGTCGTTTATTAGATTATCACTTTATTTCAAACTATTCAGTATTATTTGAAGAATGCACTAAAGAGTTGATGAAAATATTTTGGCAGAAGAAGGCAGTTCTATGGTCATGTTCGCAACCGCAGAACCACTCCGCGGGCCGCATAATCATCGCAGAGTTGAGCACATAATTTGTTGAATTTTGAAGGGTGTTCTTTGGTCCATTATGCGATCGCATAGTTGTTTTGCAGTCCACACATCCATCGCATATTTGGCATGAAGAACTTTGGAGAGTGATTCTGCGGTCCACTCTACAGCCGCATAAATGGTCTGAAGGTGGCACACCGGTCTAGATAATTCCAGTTTTCGGCATCACTTTTGCGGTCCATTTTGCGGGCTCCATATCTGTTCTGCGGTCTATTCTGTGACCGGAGATTTGAGTTCGGAGGTTCCATTTTCCTATTTATATAACCCGACCCCACTTTGATAAATAGCCTTAGGGGATCATTTTGAAGCGTATGTCTGATGATTTTAGAGAGAGGTAAGAGTATTTTAGAGAGAGAAATAGGAAATCTAGCTTTCTAACCACCTATTATTGCACTAATCTTCAAGAATCAAGGAAGCCAATCACTAGATTATCATTTATCCGGGTAAGTCCTACCCCTAAGCTTTCATGCAAGAGGTTATGAGTTCAAGTATATTGTGGGGTTGGAAATAGGCCATGCATGTGACAAAAGTTCTAGTATGTGGGGTTAATGAACCATTTTGGTTAGTTTCTTGTTGAAATTGGTTGAGGGAGGAAAGGATTACCATTGTAGAGCTTTGTAGTCTATTTTGCATACTAGATATTTGACAAAATTCCTAACAGAGTTACAGTATGGGAATCCTTCTAATTATTAACCAATTTTCTCTATCTTCCTATAGATTGTTATTGCTAAAAGTGTTGGGCGTTGTAGTAACTTAAGGAAATCTCAAACAAGGTATGTTGGCTAAACTTCTCTCTTACAATCGAATTTCATGATGTTCCCGTAAGTTTCAAGTATGGTTGGCCCAAGTTCCTTATTCTCATGTTCCGAGTTATTCCTTATATATTTGACTATTCTAAATAAGCTTGTGTGGAAAGATATATACTAGAAATATGCACCAAATATGCCTATTATCTTATGTTCTCCATCGGTAATGTATCCTAGTGTGACCAATATGTCGAGATAGTATGATTTCAAATCATGTTTAAATTGCAAGTTGTTATGCCCAATTGTGAAAGAAAACTCAATGAGCCTAAGACCCCTATTGTTCATATTTATGCTTAAGGCCTTGATTCCAAATGCTCTTATTGATAATGATCTATAAATATTCTTGAAAGTGAAAGAAATGAGAGTGAGATATAAAATGTGGCCATGGTTGTGGTAACTAGTGCATTTGATTTGAAGTCGTGTTTAAATCGTACGGCACCATGATTTCCTTTATAAATATTTCCAATAGGATTTGAGTTCTTACATACTCATGAGTTGAAATTGTGTATTACCTTTTTAGGAAAAGTATTTCAAGAATAAGTGGTGTACCACTCATTTATGATTTTAACTTGTGCTTCAATTGCAAGTCATTTTGCTCCATTTTTTGGAAAGAAAAGTATTGTGTTTAAAGCCTTCATTACGAATGAACTTGAAGTTATGATTTCTGGAATATTCGATATGTTGATGTTTCTGATGATGATCCTTGAAATTAAAGAAATGAAAGTGTGGAATATGAAAGAATCATAAGTATGGTCAAGAGAGCCAAGGAAATAACGATGTTGTGAATGGTTGAAAGTACTAATGAATATATATATAGTGTGAAAGATAATAAGGTGAATATAAAATATATTTGTACTTTTGCTTCCTTTATGTGCAAAACAAAATGTTTTTAGGAGTATTGTTAGTCGCCGAGGAAGTGTAGGTTGGAATAACCTAACCCCGAAACTACACGTGCGGGTGTAGGGTACATTGTGATCATTCCCCTTATTTGGGATGTGATTGTTGTGATCATAATATTCCCCTTTATTGGGATGAAATGATTACTAGAAAAGGGTGATGTCGATCCACACGACATTGTGGTGAGACGGCCTAGCCGGTCGGGTCGTGATTGGACGCCATGCAGCACACATGGTGGTGATTGTGCTAGAAATTGTAATTGACATTATGATTGGGATACACCTCCACCCGCACACATTGGTGTGAGGCGGTGGAGCCGCTTTATGTAGAGATTGCGATTGTGATATACCTCCACCCGCACACATTGGGGTAAGGCGGCGGGGCCGCTTTATGTAGAGATTGTGATCGTGATACACCTCCACCCGCACATATTGGGGTGAGACAGCGGGCTGCTTTATGTAGAGATTGCGATTGTGACTACACCTCCACCCGCACACATTAGGGTGAGGCGGCGCGGCCTCTTTGTGTAGAGATTGTGATTGTAATTACACCTCCACTTGCACACATTAGGGTGAGGCGGCGGGGCCGCTTTGTGTAGATCGAATGTCTTTGGGTGAGATTGCCTAGCCGATCGGGCAGTGATCATAATCCATGCTAAAAAATGGCGGTATATAGGTACTAATGATCTCCCAACCAAATATATATATATATATATATATATATATATATATATATATATATATTGTATCTGTGTTTTTAAAATTGTTACATTTTAAACTTGGCATTTGGATATTGTTGATTGTAACTTGTTGTTTCCATAGTTTTTCCCCTTCTTATATTAGCATTCTATTTTGAAAGAGGAAATTTAGCTTTGCATACTAGTACTATTCCATATGTACTAATGTCCCTTTGGGGGGGGGGCACTGCATCTTCAATGGATGAAGGTGGTTCATTAGCGGGCGGTCGTGATCCTTGTTAGTAGTTACTCTCTACTCAGTAGATTTTGGTGAGCCATACTATGTTCCGGGCTTTATGTCATTTGACATTGTATTTTTTCCTTTGAGGTATTGTCGGGGCCTTGTCGTCGGCACCTCCATTCTTCACTTATGTTGTACTTAGAGGCTACGTAGATAGGTTGGGGGTGGTGTCTGATGTTGGGAATTGAACTAGAAATATTGGCATTTGGCAAACCTATTTTTCATCATATCTAAAAACTTATAATATTTTGGAAATCGTAAATGGATATCATTTGAATAATGGAAAAGGAATGTGGAAAACTTTATTTTCCTCATGTATATCTCTTGATATTGATTTTAAATTAGTCATGGGTAATATTGGATAGATGGCATAAAATAGGCTTGCTTGGCCGGGGTATCTTATTTGAGCGCCAGTTACGCTCCTCGAGGTCAAAGCGTGACAGTTTGCCTTCATGGTGTGCCCATGTCTATCATTTTGGATCGAGGCACCCAGTTCAGGTCGCAATTTTAGAGAGCGGTGCATCAAGAGATGGGCACACAGGTACAATTGAGTATAGTATTTCATCCCCAGATAGACGTGATCCCCAGATAGACGTGCAGTACAAGTGCACTATTAAGATATTAGAGGATATGCTTGGTGCCAGTGTTATTGATTTCGGAGGTTCATGGGATCAGTTTCTTCCATTAGTGGTGTTCTCCTACAATAACAACTTTCAATCGAGTATCCAAATGACTCCTTATAAAGCCTTATATGGGAGGAAATGTCATTGTCCGGTTGTTTGATTTCAGCCTGGGGAGGCCAGGTTTTTGGGCATTGATTTGGTGTGTGATGCCTTGGAGAAGATGAAGATGATTCAGGAGCAGCTTCGTACAACACATGCCATGCAGAAGATTTATTCTAACAGAAAGGTTTGTGATGTTTCATACATGGTGGGTGAGAAGGTTCTACTCAGAATTTCACCCATGAAGGGTGTGATGAGGTTTGGGAAGAAGGCCAAGTTGAACCTTAGGTATATTGGTCCCTTTGAGGTCTTGAGAGTGTGGGAGAGGTGGCCTACAGACTTACCTTTCCACCTAGTCTATCGGTATTTCACCTAGTGTTCCATGCATCTTTGCTCTGGCAGTATTATGGTGATCTATCACATATTTTGGACTTCATCACGGTGCAGTTAGATGGAGATTTGACTTATGATGTGGAGTCGATGGTCATTTTGGGCTGGTAGGTTCGAAGGTTGAGATCAAAGAACATACCTTCGGTAAAGGTGCATTGGAGGGGTCATCCAATCAAGGATGATACATGGGATACCGACCAGGAGATGTGGAGCAGATATCCACACCTATTTTAGACTCTGGGTATTATTCTAGACTCATTCGAGGATGAACGTTTGTTTAAGAGGGGGAGAATATAATGATTCGGCCGGTCATTTTGTGTATTTTAGCCCTATTCCCCTATTAATTGCCTCTTCTATGTTCAATTATAGTTATGTGACTTGTCAAGATGGTTGGATTGGTTTCAGCAAAGTTTCAGAGTGAACAAGGACACTTAGTCCCAACGTTAGAAGCTTAAGTTAAAAGAGTTGATTGTAGTTTGACTTTTGTGTAGATGACTCCAGAATAGTATTTTGATGATTCCAATAGCTTCATATGTTGATTTTGGACTTTGGCACATGTCTGGATGCGGATTTGGAGGTCCGTAGGTTGATTTGGTGCTTTTTGGCAAAAGTTGGAAAGTTGAAAGTTGAGAGGTTTGACCAAGAGTTGACTATCGGGTTCGGATTTAGGTTTCGGGAGTCGGAATAGGTCCGTTGTGTCATTCAGACTTGCATGAGGTCATTCAGAGTTTATTTGTTATGGTTCGACATGAGTTTTGGAAGTTAAAAGTTCATTAATTATATTAAACTTGGATTGGGGTGTGATTGGAAGTTAAAAGTTCATTTGTGGTTGGAATTGGATGAAATTTTTACGGTTGGACTCGTATTTGAATAGATGTTTAGAATTTGTGAATTTTGTTAGGTTAAGGGGTGCAGGCCCAGGGTTGACTTGTTGGGTTGAGTTTGCATATTTTATTCACGACTTTAGATTCATCATTTAGAATTGTTTCTGATGGTTTTTATTGATGATCAGAGGCCGATTTGCGTGGCAAGGGCGTTTTGGAGTTTTGATTTGCACGTTCTGAGGTAAGTAACATTTCTAAAATTGGATTTGAGAGTAATTAACCTTGAGAACTATATTAAATGAGTTGAGTTGGGGTGACGCACCTGCTAGGTGACGGGCGTGAGTGAGTACACCAGAGTATTCATGATTCGAGTTGACTTTAGACTATTGTCAGACATGTTTTGCCATCACGTTTTGTTATATCCGTGTTTTTCCTACTTGTTCGATTATTCGAGATATGATTCATGTTAGAAATCATGCTTAGGCTATGTGCTTATTTGGTTGAGACATAATGGGCTATTTTCTATTGTTTTGAATTGTTTGCCTTAACTATAACTGTATACTCAGTCATGAATTCCTCATTTACATACCATACCTTAGTCTCTATATAGTCCTTGTTTAATTCGGCAAATGTTGTTGTTTTCTATATGTGATATTGTTGGGCTGAGTTCTGTGAGGTTATGGGCCTTTGAGACTTGAAAGGTTGTTGAGTAATATGGGCCATAAAGTCATGTTGTGAGTGAGATTTGGATCGAGTTTCATGCCGCAATAAACCTTATTGGCTATTTACTGATATTTGGATCGAGTTGCACGTTGCAATAGGCCATTTTGACTTTTGATTAGCACTTAGGCAGGATCCGCCCCTCCGGAGTCTGACATGCGAGCAGTGGGCGCAAATACAGTGATATATATATACATACTTTGGTGAGGGGAATATATCCTAGACATCCGTACAGTGCTGAATGTTGTGTGTGAGATGGTGAGGGACATTATGCCAGGCACAGTGAGTCTACTGAGTGTGGTGATTTTTGATGGTTCCACTAGGATGATATTGATTTGACATGTATATTTGACATATAGGTATAGCGATGTACTTTCCTCATGCTAGCTAATAAATGAGATGTTTATTCTTTGTTGGGCTTTAACTATCATACTTGGAAAGTATGTCTAAATTCCCGTAATGTGAACAAGTTGAACATGATATCATTGGGTTATTTACTTATACTATTTCCTTTATATATTGATATCTGACTATTTCTTCTAAGCTCGTCACTGCTTTCAGTCCAAGGTTAGGTTTGTTAGTTACTGAGTATATGGGGTCGATTGTACTCATACTACACTGTGCACTTCGTGTCCAGATCCAGGTACTTCCGTATGTGGTGACTTCTAGACTTGTGTTGGTACTAATACTTGAGAGACTACGCGGTAGCTGCTATTACGTCCACAGACCTTGAAATTCTCTTTCCTTCATTTCCTTTATTACTGTTCTATTGTATGCACGGTTGTATTGAGGAATTAGCTTTGTATTTTGATATTCAGTAGTGTTGTACTTTTTGACACCAGATCATTAGGATGGTTGTAGTAGTATTGTTATTGTTTTAATTAGATATTTCCTGATATTTCCGTTGTTGATTTTATTAGATCATGTTTATCCAAACTCATTGTTATTGTGTGACTATTGGCTTGCCTAGCATGTAGTGTTAAGTACCATCGCGGCTCCGATGAGAGTTGAGTCATGACACTTATCTTCACTACTTGTCGGGTTTTGTTTTTGACCCTTTCTCTTTTCATCATCTCCTCCATCTGTATTCTCCAAAATGTTTTCACGATGGTGTTTTCACGCTTGTGGCAAGAAGCAAAAGAGTCCTGGTCAGTCCTGAGGACGATCGTGACCGAGATTGGTATGCTGGATTTGTAGCTGTCCTCACTCGTGCTTTAGTAGGGGATGAAAACATTCCTTTCCCCGATAAGTGGAGCTTTGCATATAAATATTTTCCTTTGCATCTTTACTATGCCATTTTCTCTTTTAGAATACTAATTTTCTCATATTTGCTTCTTGTTTTTCAGTAATCATAAAAGTTTTCGATGAACTTCCCGACTTTTGTGATTGGGTAAAAAAAATATTGTCTGCTGCTCCTATGGAGCAAAGATCATGGAAATTTCTATCCCATAAATTTAGGAAAGTTAAAACCCACGGTATATTACTTTAATTTTCCATGCATTTTTCACTTGTTTTCCCTCATTTGTAACTTTCAGAATTTGCTATTCGTGGAATCCATCCTGTTTCCGCTCCCGCATTTAAACTCAATGTTGATACTGCTCAAGAGTGGATTTCGAGTGTGTCCTCCTCAAAGAGAAAAAATAAAGAAGCGTGTGCCTCTGATGAAGAGGAAGAGGATAAAGGTTCATTAGTGAAGAAAACTAGAGTTAGGAGGTGTTTCATTTTAGATGTTGAATCTAATGCTCCTCAAGACCAACCTTCACACTTCGTGGCTTTTAACCTAGTAGAAAGCCTGAAGATGTTCCTCTAGAAATTTTGGAGGATGATAATATTGATCATACCTTGAACCCCCCCCCCCCCCGCACATCCTGTTGAGAGGCTTTTGCTCAAGGATTTGAGGGTGAAGATGAAGAGTTTATCATTATTTCTAATGAGCCAACTCTTGCTACTGTGCCTATGAGCCCGGTTGCTCCATCTACTACTCCGCTGCTATTCCTCGTGAAGTAGCTGGCCCTTCTAGTGGGAGAGACATGTAGTAGGTTATGATTGACGTCCCTGAGGGCATGAACTTATTGAAAAACTCAACTGAGCCGCGGTTTGGTTGAAACCATTAATTGGACCTCTTGAAAGGGAGAAACTTGAATCCCACTCCTCTATCACTCTAATGAATGATGTTATTCATTCTGCTCTCAAGGTATATTTTTTGTCTCTTATCTTTCCCATTTCTTCTTGCTTTATATTTGTAATGTTTTTCCCTTGCCTTTTTGTAGATGAATTTAATAGGAACAGAGTTGTTGAGGAGGGTGGCTTTGACTAAGCAACAAGTCATTGCGTTAAGCACGAAGGCTGATAACTGGAAGGAGTAGTTTGAGAGCCTTCAGCTAGAGAAGGATGTCTTGGCTAGTGAAAAAGAAATCTTGGAGCAACCGCTAAGGGTCGCTACTATTGAATTAGTAGTATTGAAGGCTTTTACTAATCAAACAGAGAAGGATAAAGATAGAATGGAAGCCACATTTGTCGAGCAGCACTCAAGGGCTACTGAAGAGATTCAAAGTTTGAAAGAACTTCTGAATTAAAAAGAAATGTACGTGGGTATTCTCGTTCAAACATTGACTTAAGACTAAGAAGATTCCCGCTCCTCTTTCGAGAAAGTTAAGTTCCTTGAGGCTACCCTTGAAAGTTTGAAGGTTACTTATGAGGCTTCTAAGGCTGAAAAACAAGACTTGAGGGCTGAAATTGAACAATTGGAAAAAGATTATGAGGCTCTCAAGGATAAACTAACTCTTGATGTGAGCTGGGCCTTGCTAAACATGCGTCTTGAAACTTTGACCGATGCTAGCCAAGAAGGCTTTGACATTAAAGTTGAGATTTCCAAAGCTAAGGATGCAATCAAAAGTACTCAGCAACGTCAAAGTTTCTCTACACCCAAGGATGAAAGTTCCAATGGTGACTTAAGTAAAGAAGGTTCAGAGGTTGATCTTGTTGATCCCCAGCCTTCATCTTCTCCTCAAGTTGATCCTTTCGTTCCTTCTGAAGATGATCCTTAGTTTTTTTATTTAAAAAAATGCTATTTGGATATTTTTTATTTGTTCTGTGGAAAGTTTTATGAGCATTTACATTAATATTAGTTTTCAACATATTTTTGCTCTTTAATTTTTGAGTTTTTTCTTTGCACTATATAATGAATCTTTAACATGTCGTGACTAAATACATACGGTCTTATTTATAAAAGAGGGCCCTTTTATATAATGACACTGATGAAGATGACATCGCATATTCATATCAGTGTAAAGATATAAAATATGAAGTAATTTGAAGAAGTTTTATTTGAACTTTCAAAACAAATGCTCATGTACATCATTTTTATAAATGCTTTCTTTTTAGAATGTTTACATGTTCGGGTATAATATCCCATGACTATATTTGTGTCCATAACCTAATAGCTCTTGGGAGTTTTCTGTCTTCAATATCCTATTAATTCTTCAGTTCTTCACTTCCCATTCAATCAATGAGAGCTTGAAAATAGGTTTTTTCTCTGGCCATCGAGCAATGCACTTTTGGGTTGCACTTCTTCTCGTACCTCTCTTCCATATGCATACTCCCCCCAGTTTTTGAGCTTTGAAGTATGAAAACTTGAACACTGGATCAACTTCTCTCTACGGTCCTTTTCCTCAAAAAGGAAATACATGCGGGACTCTGAGGTAACGTTTTAGATGATGAGTGATTAACCCTTTCCATCAGAATTGTTAAAACCTAGACCAAGAATAATTAAGTATTCTGCATGTCTTTTGGGTCTAATGTCATCATTTGTTGCGGGCTAGCTTTTTGCCTATCATCTAAAATGGTTAGTAATATTGCAGTCCCTAGTCTTAAAATATCTAAGATTAGCCCTTCTGTTGTAATATCGCTCAATCTTTTATTTTTGCGCTGCCATCCGTATCAAGGTTGATTTCCTTCTCTCCTCTGTCAAATCTACAAATTCATATTGCTGTAATTTACAAATTAATTTTTCCATCCCAATTTAAACTATTGAAATTTACTTCATTAATGGTTTGATCAAGCATTGAATGAAATAAGTGCACCATGATTGCATTTTTTGTGTTTGACACATCAGCTACGGACCCCAGGTTTGCTAACGCATCAGCTTCTGCGTTCTCCTCTCTTTGTATTTGAACAACTTTCAATACTTAGAACAGTCGCAGTACTTCCCGCACCTTTTCCAAATATTGTTACATTCGTGTCTCTCTAGCCACGTAGTTCCCTTGCATTTGATTTACCACAAGCTGCGAGTCACTTAGGATTTCAACTTGTTCAATCCCCACATCTTTTGCAAGTTCCAAACCTGCAATTACTGCCTCATATTCGCCTTCATTATTAGTAATTGAATAGCACTTTATTGCTTGCCTATTAATCTCTCCTGAAGGTGAAATTAAAATAATACACAAACCTGCTCCTTTTATATTTATGGATCCATCAGTATATAATATCCAAGTTCCCATATTAAATCCGGTAAATACTCATACCTCTTTTTTAGCTTCAGAAAGTAAGCTCGAACTGAAATCTGGTACGAAATCAGCTAGTATCTGTAACTTTATGGCAGCTCAAGACTGACAAGCAATATCATATTCAATAAGTTATATTGCCCATTTAGCTAATCTCCTTGACTCATATTTATGCAAAATATTCCTTAATGGAAAATCAGTTATGACGGAAATGGGATGGCATTGGAAACAGGGTCGTAACTTTTTTGATGACATTATTAACAATAAAATTTTACTAACATAATAAATTGAAGATTGCGTACCATTGACTTCTTGCACAAGTACCACGCTTACTGCTACTTCTGAGACAACTAAATAGATGAGTAACCTTTCTCCGTCCCTTGGCTTGGATAACAGAAGTGACTTTGACAAATATGCTTTCAATTCCTTCCAAGCTTGTTGACATTCGTAAATCTTTCAAACCTAATGCAATGTGGATGGCACCACATCCATATCATGAATCCACGGCCTTCCTAGTATTATATTATAAGTTATGTCTGCATCCACCACTTGAAACTTGGTATCTTCGACGATACCTTCCGCGAACGTTGCTAACATAATTTCTCATTCTTTTATAAAACTTGAATTATCAGACCCAGACAAAGATCGAGCCATGGGTATAATATGATCAGTCGCTTGTATCTCATTCACCACTCTTATCATTATGATATTCACGGAGTTACATGGATCAATCAAAACTTGCTTAACATTAGTATCATGAACAAATAAATATATTACCAGAGCATCATTATGAGGGATGATCAAGCCATATGCATCTTCAACGTCAAACTTTATGCAGTCTCCATCCAGGACTTGACAGACCCACTTCCCGTAGGTGATTGAGATTTTGGATGTCCTTTTCACTGTCGTGTATGTTACTCTGTTGACCTCCTCACCCCCGATTATAACATTTACCGTCCTCTTTGGCGATGTGGGTTTGGGTGGTTCTTATCTATTTCTCGTATAAGATTGTTTTACCTTTTCATTAAATAGGTCAGTGAGATACCCGTTTTCCAATAAATCATCAACTTCTGCTTGTAAGAGCCTGCAATATGATGTTCTGTGACCATGATCATTATGGAATTCACACCAAAATTCTCGGCTTCTTTTGTTGGGATTTATTCTCATCTCCTTTGGCCATTGTACCTTATCATCCATACCTCTTAGCATAGGTACCAACTCTGTTGTACTAACATTGAAATTATAATCCCCTATTCTTGATCGGGAATTTTGATCATTACTCCTTGTTATATAATGTTCCTTTCGAATCGAGAAGAAGAACTTGCCTCCTTCTGTCTTGATCTTTGATTAAATCATGCATGTTCTTGTTTTTATCTAGGATCTCATACTGTGGGTCCCATGTAAGGTTCTTACTTATTTTTTAGATCTCCTTTCTAATTCTGAGTGTTTATGCTCATACGTTTCCTTCATATTTGGCTGAGTCATCGTATCTTCTTTTATTCGTAATTTTGCGTTGTACCTCTATTATAAACATCATTCCAAGTAGTAGCAGGAAATTCCAGCATGTTTTCTTTTAATCTTCTCGTAGCTTCCAAACTTTTCTCATTCAAATAGCTTGTACATGCCATTGCTGCCCAATTATCAAGTACATACGGTAACATCATTCTTTCCCGCTAGAATCGATCCACAAATTCTCTGATCATTTTTGTACTCTCTTGTTTTACCTTGAAGATATCTTCAATTCTTTTCTTTATATTTTGAGCTCCCGAATGTGCTTTTATAAATAAATGTACAAGCTCAACAAAAAAATCAATCGAATTTTCAAGTAAGAGTGAATACTATGTTAATGCTCCTTTTGTAAGGGTTTCACCAAATTTCTTCACCAATACTGATTTGATTTCCTGCTTGTTTAAATCATTGCCCATGACTCCTGTAGTAAATGTGATAACATGATCTCGCAGGTCAGTAGCCCCATCATATTTAGGAATTTCATGCATTTTGAACCTTTTGGGTATTGGTAACGGTGTTGTACTTGGCTTGCATGGTTGTTGTGAATATTTATAAATATCCACTCCTTTAATCACAGGTGGTACTCCCGGTATCTGTTCTATCCGTTCGTTTTGTTCCTTGAGCTATTTTTACAGAGTTAGTACTAAATTTTATAAATTAGAATTATTTGGGGTACCTGACCCTCCAGCTCCAGGATTGTTTGGCATTTCCCCGCTTCTAGAGCTTTCCACAGTCGTGTTCACTGGTGGTGGAGCATGTACAGAACTTGGCAACGCACTTGCAAAAGACCTCAAGGCTTCACCAATTTGTTGAGCAATAAACTGCTTGAAATTATCTTGCTCATTTGACTGTTCATCAATTTGTTGCACAATATTACGATTAGCATATCTTTCAAGTGAACTTTCTCGTGAACGCATTAGAGTAACAGTGGGTGTATGGTGTGTAGGAATTCCCTTTTGTTGCCTTCCTTGTTCTCCATCACCCACCTGAATAATTTCATTAGTAATAGACATAATTCGCTGTTGCACCCTATTTTGCATGAGTCAAAACAAGATTCAACTTGTGGTTTCTCTATTGTTAATAAAAGAGAGTTTCCACTTAATATTTAAAGGTATACTAGGGTACCTATTTAATTACTAAAATCATATTTTTTATTAGTCTGCTAACCGATGAGATTATGGGTAAGGGTTCTTATTTATCTAAGGGTAAGGTATTAGGCACCACTTAAAGGGTGAATTGTTTGCATTCTTCTTAATTAGTGTTAAAGGGTTTGGTGTACTGTATATCTAAGTGAGAATATGATATTAACAAAGGGGATGTGCGACTTTTAAAAGGGTATGAGTTTATAAAGGAGTCTTGGAAAATGATATTGTTGTATATAATTGAAAGAGTTTTGAAATATGTACGTGAGTGGTTTATATTTATTAAACATGTAGAAGGGGGGATAAGTTATAAAACACTTTGTTTTTAAAGAATGGATGTTCATGTAACTCTACAAGATGCTGTAAGAAAGTGAACCTAAGATATACCTTGTCTTCTAAAATCATTAAATCTTAGACCTCAGGGAATCATTTTGAAGAACTTTGTTGGGCGGCAGCAGTTAGGTTTTGAAAGAATCGGTTTTCTTTTAGAAGACCTGTTTTGCGATTCATTTCTGATTTTTGTTTTGAAAGAGAGACTGTTGTCTTTTGCTAAGCTATTTTGGCTTCAAATATTTTCATGAATGGTTAGTAAAACATGAAACATTAATAACATGAGCAGTACATGATTAACGAATTGAAAAACTGATCACTACCTTGTATTTTTTTTAATCCTATATCATTTAAGGCTTGTATAAGTGGTTTATGTAATTCAAAGGGTAAAGCAAAAATGTTAAATCAAATATGATGAGAGCAATGTCATATACACGTAAGAGAATATAAATAACAGGATATAATAAAGCAGTAAAGGGGTAAGGAGTGATTCTGGTTTGGGCCTGAGAGAGGTAGGCCCAATAATCAACAGGAACGGACAACAGTGAACTCCTGACTTTTAAATGTACTCATACGAGGTTTGGGCCTGAGTTCTTTTGAGAAACTCAACATGCCCAGTGGTTGTACATATTCAAAAGAAATAGAGAAGGTAATTAGATATAATGCTCAATACCTACAATCATGCATGAAATATATAAGTAAATGACATGAATAAATAACAATCAATAATAGTTAGAAATTATGAAAGATTGTACTAATGTGGGTCACATATGGTATAATGATTCACATTGAAAAGCTTTCATTGTCATTAAACACTAAACCTAAAAGGAGTAATGAATGTCAATAGATTAGAGGCTAGGGGTAGAGTTCCACTCAAGGTAGGGCTCCCTTTGGATCCCTGGCACTTCAAAATTCCCAAGGGTCTCAAGGCACGGAGCAATGCTTGTGTCAGGGAGAGTAACCCAACCAAAAGCTGAACTCTACTCCCAAATATCCCTAACCATTAACACTGACTCTTCCCCACAGGTGTATGTGTCAATGAGGCACTTTCGATGTAAATCCAATCACCACAGTAATATCATTTCACATAAGTATATGCCTTTCTCATGAGGCCAAAAATAGAACGTTATAAGACTACATGATAGTTTATCTATATTGTCATAACCACATTTTCAAATTGAATGGATGATGAACATGTTAAGAAGGTTCAGAAGGAATAAGCTTCAAACATACATAGAGGCGAAGATATTATCAAACTACTGTTAAAGAGCCAAGCACGTGAGGTTAAGTATCTTGAGATTGAAAAAGTACATAGTTCAAGTCTGTAATAGAATGCAAACACATCTGCCTTAATAGCATTTAATTAGACTAGTTATCATATTGGTTTTAAGTCATGCCATCTAGTACACATAGGTTAACAGTAATAATGGAGATTTTTGAAAGTATTAACAACGATTCAGACAAAAAGTCATAGTTAGAACCTCTACAGATGCTATCAGAGACACCAAAATATAATGAGAGTCTCTAAAAAAGGTGTTAACAAGATTCTAGATTTATAAATTCAAATGGAACTCCTATGAGTGCTTAAATAAATCTCAAACCATCAGTCCTACTTAACATTGAATCAATGACATGATTACTTCTTTCTA
The DNA here is from genome assembly GCF_000390325.3 of Nicotiana tomentosiformis. Lineage (NCBI taxonomy): Eukaryota > Viridiplantae > Streptophyta > Magnoliopsida > Solanales > Solanaceae > Nicotiana > Nicotiana tomentosiformis. Next base: position 35,493,967 of record NC_090816.1, read on the forward strand.
AGAGTGTTAACTTCACACTAATCTCATTAAGAACAAAGCGAGCTATTATATCCAAACAGTAGCAACAAGAGACTCTTTTTAGAGTTCATGGGCTAGGTTTAATTTATTTAATAGAGTTCATGGGATAGGTTTAATTTATTTAATAGTGGAATTGCAAGACAGTGTGAACATGTACGAGATCATAAGGGACAAACAAAAGCATTGAAGAAATAGAATGAGTGTAGGATCACCAGAACAGATAAAAAGGGTACTTAGCAGGGATCATATTAGGAAATAATTGCTAACATTATCACCATGTGAGCTACAAAACGGGTAAATGTGTCATCCATAAACTAGGTATTGACTTATATTAGATGATGAGCTAACAGCTTCATTTAGGACTCTTCTAAAGAGCATTAGCAGAGGTGTTTGTTCCAGTTGATAGGCCAATAATACCCTAAGCATATGACATGATCGCTTTCCTTTCAAAGAGCTCCAAATCTCACACTCATACTGACTTCATTTGAAGGTTAAGGCACATTGCTATACTTAGGCAAGGTAGATAATACCAAAGTCTTCCATTAATTCCAATAGAGGATTACATCAGGCTCATATAAACTTAGCAAGTTTTAATGATACTAGATGCATTGGCCTAAGCTTGAAGAACAAGTGGAGGCCTATTAGAAAGAGAGATGGATGCAAAATTCTCATTCAAGTACATACATGAGATGTTCCAGCCAAGGTTACAACTTTACAAAATAGGATTGGGTTTAAAACATTATGAGATCAAGACACTAATATCATTTAAGAAGTTCAGAACAATGGACACTTTATACTAAGTAGGTCTAGTTAGCTGTACAGGTTATGGGTGGTGATCTAAATAATATTTATTTAGATGAAGTTTTATTCAGCCTACCGACATAATATTTAATGCCCAGTCATAGCAGATATAATTATGGCATAATTCCTAAGAGATAAATTGATAATGAATGAGTAGCAGTTGACAAAATACATAGCAGAATAGCTGCAAAAGTTCATTAAAGTTAGCCTAGTTACCTTAAAGAACGGTTTTATGCAATGAGGCTCACAGATGTGATCAACAGTTATATAAAAATTTAAAGACTTTACAGTAATGTCTCAAAGTTTGCTTCAGAATTAACAAACACTCATGTGAAGGAAGAAATCAACTTAAACAATTACACTGACATACTTCAACTAAGTGATAACCTTGCGATTAGACCTTAAGTATTCTTATATGTTCTAGTTAAAATCATCAAATACACAACCTCAAATACAGAGCAACTGAATACACTAAAACAAAATCAATGTGATAGGCATGAAGGCCACAGCAAAACATCAAAGAAGTCTGAAGCGAGAAGAAGTATGGGAAGCCACTAAGGCATCACAAACTAATTATAAGAGCTTAATTGTATAGGTTGTTTAATTCATAATAATGGCCATCAAGGTCACATAATAATAAATTAATATTGATTCAAGACACATAATATTAAAGCTTAACAGTCGATCATAAACCAATAACAATTTATTATGAGCAGGAACAACCAATCATAAACTGATAACAAACATCATAAACAAAAGAATAGAAAGACAACAGTGTAGTCTGAATGTCAAATAGAATAATCAAAAAGAGAAGGGGTCGATGTTTACTGACCTCATTTCCAGCAGCAAACCAAACAAAGGTTTTTTCTTAGCCGCATAGGCAGTGAGAGTACTCGAAAAAATGAAAGAGAATTAGAAATTAGTAATGTAGCCTAAAACTTTTGCAAGTGAAATCTTAATGTTGCTTGTTGTGTTTCATGCTAGGTTTCAGCTCTTATGTCTTCATAGATGAGAGCACTGAAAGACCTATTTATAGTGGCATTTAATGCCTTAGGTTCAGCTGATTCAAATTAGATAGTGGAAGATGACGGAGAGTATAACGACCTGACCGGTCGTTTCGAGCATTTGCAGTTTGCTCGGTAGTTTGAGGGCATGAGTAGCTTCGTATAATATATTATTACTTATGTGAATCGTTAGTTTTGGTTTTCAGATTATTAGTAATCGATTTGGAAGAATGAATTTCATCGTTGAAGCTTTAGGTTGGAAGAGTTGATCAAGATTGACTATTTTATATTTGACCCTGGAATAGAGTTTTGATGATTCCGTTAAGTCCGGATGATGATTTTGGACTCGGGCATCTAGAAGGATTCGGCACTAATTGGCGAAAGTTGAAAATTTGAAGGTTTGGAAACTTCACAAGTTTAACCGAGAGTTGACTTTATGTATATCGGGTTCGGAGTGTAGTTTCGGAAATTTGAATAGCCTTGTTATGTTATTTGGGACTTGTGTACAAAATTTGAGTTCATTCCAAGTTGATTTGTTATCTTTCAGCGCGAGTTTTGGGAGTTGAAAGTTCAAAGTTCATTTAAGTTTGATTTGAGGTGTGATTCCTCGTTTAGATATTTTTATGCATGATTTGAGGCCTCGATTAAGTTCATGATATGTTTTGAAACTTGTTGGTATGTTTAGACGGGATCCCGATTAGCTCAGATGAGTTTCGGACAAGGTTCAGATCGTTTCACATCATTGTTGTTAAGGATGGGTAGGTCTATTCTGGTGTGGTTGCACCTGCGGACCACTGGGTGCAGGGGCGATGGCCGCATGTGTGAAGCTAAAGGCGTAGACGCAGAATTGGTATCCCGGCGTGAGGCTGTAGAAGCGGGTATTTTGTGCGCACCTACGTCATCGCAGATGTGGTGGTGCTGATCGCAGAAGCGGAAGGAGCGCAGATACGAACCCTTGGCTCGCACCTGCGATTGCACAGAAATAGAAGAAGTTCCACAGGTGTGAGGGCTGGTTGTTGAGTGTGGATCCACATATGTGGGAATTGGCTCTCAAATGCGAGGCCGCAAGAGCGGAAGTTTTTACGCAAATACGAAGAGCTCTGCACAGAAGATAAAATCGTGGGTTTTGAGGTTATTCTCATTTTCGGATTGTGATACTCGAATTGGGCGATTTTGGAGAGGGAGTTTTCCACACGACTTGGGGTAAGTATTCTAGACTCACTTGTGGTTATATCTCATGAATTAATCTTCATTTTCGGCATTGAATTATTGATTTTTAAAGAGAAATCGGAGGAATTGTCTATAGTTTCATAAAACCGATTTTTGAGCTTTGGATGTCAATTCGGAGTTGGATTTGAGTGAAACTAGTATGGTTGGACTTGTAATTGAATGGGTTGTCGGATTTTGTGAGTTCATCGGGTTCTGAGAAGCGGGCTCGGGTTTGGCTTTTATGTCTCATTTTGGGCTTTTGATAAAAGATTCGACCTTTATCGATTGGGTTTGTTTCCTTTGGCATTATTTGATGTTTTTTATTTGCTTTTGACTAGTTTCAATCCGTTCAGAGGTCGATATGCACGAGATGGCATTTTTGCAGCATCGCTTGGCTTGCTCGGTATTGGATTTGGCTTATTTAAGGTAAGTAACACTTCTATTCTTGGAGCTGAGGGAACCCTGATTAAACATGTTATGTTATTTGCTTGGAGGTGACGCACATTCTAGGTGATGGGTGTGTGGGCATGCACCATATTAATTGAGACTCGGTAGGCAATTAACTTGTATTTTTCCATGTATGTTTTTCATGTGTTAGAGAAACTGAGCTGTGACTCATGTTAGAAATTATGGTTAGGCAAATGCTGGTATTATTGGGATCCAATGACGTCGTTTTTGCTGTCGAATTATATGTTTAAATTGTAATTTTGTACTCAGTCATATACATTCATTGCATATCATATTTCAGTATCTATTGTTATTTATTGATACATCATATCATCATTTTGGGGTAGTTTCATGACATAGTGAGCACGAGAGACTAGAGAAATTGATGACTGAGTGAGGCCGAGGGCCTGATTGTGAGGTTAGTGATACTATGGCACATGAGTTATCCGTGTGGATCCAGATATTGATACTATAGCATATGAGTTGTCCGTGCAGCACGTGAGTTGTCTGTGCGGATCCAAATATTGATACTATAGCACACATGTTGTCCGCGCACCACGTGAGTTATCCGTACAGATTATAGCGCTTGGGCTGAAGGAGCCCCTCCGGAGTCTGCACACCCACAGTGAGCATAGTTGATGTTATATTGAGCGATGGATCTTCCCTGGGCATGGATCTAGCCTAATTATTTATACTGGGGGATGGATCTTGCCCAATTATTTATATTGAGGGATGTATTTTCCCTGGACTAGATTGGCCATATACATAACTGAGTGACTGCATGTAAGTTATCATATATATATATATATATATATATATATATATATATATATATATATATATATATAAAATTGGGATGGATCTTACCAGGGCTGGATTAGCGATACACAGTACTGAGTGATTGTGTGTGAGTTGTCATTTATATTAGGGCTGAATTTGCCTTGTACAGTGCCGAGTGACAGAGCATGCAGAATATTGAGTGTGATGAGTGGAAATGCGAGACAGTGAGATTGGGTACTCTGAGAGTGTGAGTACATGAGTTCATCATTGTTCTGCATTGCATTAGACATGCATACTTGATATGTAGGCATAGATAAGTATTTTTCCTCATGCCATCTAATATTGGAATTTCTTATCTGTTGTTAAAGTTTTTGAGAAAAATCACATATTTTAGACTTACTCATATTTTCGGTGATTTCAGCAAAATATTTAAGTTTTACTGTAATACTTGAAAAGAAAATGTGTACTTTACGGAATTGTACACGAGTTAAGCATTTATTTATTGGGTTATTTCTTGTACCATCTATATTATATTGTTATGAACTGTTGTTGGTTATTGGAGTTGGACTCTGACCTTTGTCCTAGCTCGTCATTACTTTCAACCTTAGGTTAGGTTTGTTACTTATTGAGTACATGGGGTCGGTTGTACTCATACTACACTTCTGCATCTTGCGAGCAGATTTTGGACGCTAAAATTGTTGTACATAGCGAGAGCTGGATTTGAAGATGTACATATGTTCTGGTCATAGTTGCCTCTTGATCTTGGTAGCTTTAGAATTTTAATCTGTTCATGTATATTTCAAACAGATGATGTACTTTATTTCATATCAGCTTTGTAAATTCTAAATCTTAGAAGCTCATGATTTGTACTACCAGTCCTTGGGAAATTCTTGTATAAAGCAGTTGTATTTTAATTTCTTCTCTTAATAAATATTATTTGAATTAATTTATTGTTAACTGGCTTACCTAGCAGGTTGGGTTAGGTGTCATCACGACGGTTGGATTTTTCTTAGTAGTTTGAGAGCATGAGTAGCTCTGTATGATGTATTATGACTTATGTGAATCGTCGGTTTTGGTTTTCAGGTTATACGGAATCGATTTGCAAGAATGAATTTCATCGTTAAAGCTTTAAGTTGGAAGAGTTGACCAACTTTGACTTTTTTGAATTTGACCCCAGAACAGAGTGTTGATGGTTTTGTTAGGTTCAGATGGTGATTTTAGACTCGGGCGTGTGGCCGAATTTGCATTTGGATGTTCCTAGAAGGATTCAGCACTAATTGGCAAATTTAGGAAATTTGAAGGTTTTGAAAAGTTCATACGTTTGACCGATAGTTGACTTTGTGGATATCGGGTTCGGATTGTGGTTTCGGAAATTTGAATAGCTTAGTTATGTTATTGGGGACTTGTATGCAAAATTTGAGCTCATTCCGAGTTGATTTGTTATGTTTTGGTGCGAGTTGTGGAAATTGAAAGTTCAAAGTTCATTTAAGTTTCATTTGAGGTGCGGTTCATCATTTCAATATTATTATGCGTGATTTGAGGCCTCGAGTAGGTTCGTGTTATATTTCAGAACTTGTTTGTATGTTTCGACGGGATCCCGAGTGGCTGGGATGAGTTTCAGATGAGCTTCGGATCGTTTCAGATCATTTCTGGTTTGGTCGCACTTGCGGACCACTCGGCACAGGTTCGATGGCCGCATGTGCGAAGCTGAAGGTGCAGAAGCAGAATTGGTATCCCAGCGTGAGGCCGCAGAAGCGGGTTTTTTGTGCGCACCTGTGACATCGCAGGTGCGGTGGTGTTTATCGCAGAAGCGGAAGGAGAGCAGATGTGGACCCTTGGCTCGCACCTGTGATTGCGCAGAAGCTAAATGAGTTCCTCAGGTGTGAGGGCTGGCTGTTGAGTGTGGATCCGCAGATGCAGGAAGTGGCTCGCAAATGCGAGGCCGCAGGAGCAGAAGTTTTTACGCAAATGCAAAGAGACTTGGATAGTAGATAAAATCTTAGGTTTTGAGGTTATTCTCATTTTCAGATTTTGGAGATCGGATTGAGCGATTATGGAGAGGAATGTTTTCACACGACTTGGGGTATGTATTTTTCACTCACTTGTGATTATATTTTGTGAATGAATCTTCGTGTTCGGCATTGGATTATTGATTTTTAAAGATAAATCGGAGGAATTGTCTATAGTTTCATAAAACAAATTATTGAGATTTGAATGTCGATTCGGAGTGGGATTTGAGTGAAATTAGTATGGTTGGACTCGTAACTGAATGGGTTGTCGGATTTTTTGAGTTTTGTTGGGATCTGAGATGTGGGCCCGGGTTTGGATCTTTGGCTCATTTTGGGCTTTTGATGAAAGATTCGATATTGGGTTTGTTTACTTTGGCATTATTTGATGTATTTGAGTTATTTTTGACTAGTTTCAAGACGTTCGGAGGTCAGTACGTGCGGGATGGCATGTTTGGAGCATCGCTTGGCTTGCTCAGTATTGGATTTGGCTTGTTCAAGGTAAGTAACACTTCTAAACTTGGAGCTGAGGGTATGAACCCTGATTATACGTGTTATGTGATTTGTTTGGAGGTGACGCACATGCTAGGTGACGGGCATATGGGCATGCACCGTAGAAATTGAGACTTAGTCGATTCCGTAGAGCTTGTAGGCAATTAACTTGTATTTTTCCATGTATTTTTTTCATGTTAGAGAAATTGAGCTGTGAGTCATGTTAGAAATCATGCTTAGGAAAATGCTGGTATTATTGGGACCCAGTGAGGTCATTTTTACTTTCGAATTATATGTTTAAATAGTAATTTTGTACTGAGTTATATACATTCATTGCATATAATATCTCAATTTCTGTTGTTATCTATTGATACATCATATCATCATTTTGGGCTAGTTTCATGACATAGTGAGTCCGAGAGACTGGAAAGATTGATGACTGAGTGAAGCCGAGGGCCTGATTGTGAGGTTAGTGATACTACGGCACGTGAGTTGTCCGTGCAGCACTTGAGTTATCTGTGCGGATCCAGTTATTGATACTATAGTACGTGAGTTATCCGTGCAGCATGTGAGATGTCCGTGCAGATCCATATATTGATACTACAGCACGTTAGTTGTCCATGCACCACCTAAGTTGTCCATGCGGATTATAGCGCTTGGGTTGTAGGAGTCCCTCCGGAGTCTGCACACCCACAGTGAGCGCAGTTGATATTATATTGAGGGATGGATCTTCAGTGGGCATGGATCTTTCCTAATTATTTATACTGAGGGATAGATCTTCCGTGGGCATGGATCTTGCCTAATTATTTATATTGAGGGATGGACTTTCCCTTGGCTGGATTGGCCCTATACAGTACTCAGTACTCATTGACTGCATGTCAGTTAGATATATATATATATATATATATATATATATATATATGGGATGGATTTTCCAAGGACTAGATTGGCTATATACAGTATTGAGTGACTGTGCGCGAGTTGTCATTTATATTTGGGCTGAATCTGCCCTGTACAGTGCCGAGTGACTAAGCGTACGGAATATTGAGAGTGATGATTGAAAATGCGGGACAGTGAGATTGGGTACTCTGAGAGTTTGAGTACATGAGTACATCACTGTGCTGCATTGTATTAGTCATGCATACTTGAGATGTAGGGGTAGCGAAGTATTTTTTCTCATGCCATCTGATAATGGAATTTCTTATCTATTGTTAAAGTTTTTGAGAAAAATCAGAGATTTCAGGCTTACTCATATTTTCGGTGATTTCAACAAAAGATTTGAGTTTTACTGTTATACTTGAAAAGAAAATGTGTATTTTCCGGAATTGTATACGAGCTGAGCATTTATTTATTGAGTTATTTCTTGTACCATCTTTATTATATTGTTATGAACTGTTGCTGGTTATTGGAGTTGAACTCTGACCTTTGTCCTAGCTCGTCACCACTTTCAACCTAAGGTTAGGTTTGTTACTTATTGAGTACATGGGGTCGGTTGTACTCATACTACACTTCTGCACCTTGCGTGTAGATTTTGGATATTGATGTTAATGTGTACGACGGGAGTTGGATTTGAAGATGTATATGTGTTTCGGTCATAGCTGCCTCTTGATCTTGGTAGCTTTAGAATTTTAATTTGTTCGTGTATATTTCAAACAGATGATGTACTTTATTTCATACCAGCTTTGTAAATTCTAAATCTTAGAAGCTCATGATTTGTACTACTAGTCTTTGGAAAATTCTTGTATAACGCAGTTGTATTTTCATTTCTTCTCTTAATAAATATCATTTGAACTGGTTTATTGTTAACTGGCTTACCTAGCGAGTTGGGTCATGTGCCATCACGATAGTTGGATTTTGGGTCGTGACAGAGAGTTAATTATGTGAGCACGATTGAGTGAAATCAAAGAATAACAGATGGAAAATGGTGAAGTAGTTTTACCTGAGAGGATAAACCAACCGTTAAAGGCTGAGAACCATCTCACAAATCCTAAACCCCAGTGGTCACTGCGTTTGACCTATGGGTAAAGAATCCTCATAATGAATCTCTGAAATAACTCCATGCATGCTCCAATTTGATGGAGCATAAGAGGATTTTAGCAACTTGAAGTTGCATTCCTAAGCTAGGGTTCCAGGTTTGAGGTATTTGAAATTAAGTGATGAAATGGGGAAGATATCGGCGGGATTCGCAACTTGGGAAGACAAAAGGAATGATTTCATGGTTAATTTGTGACCTTGCACAAATTTGTGCAAGGTCACAAATTTTTGCAAGGTTTTGAAGATTGATGTGGGTGCAGGCTGGAGGGAATAGAGAAGAAAGGGAAAAGAGGGGCGGTTGGTCTCTGATGGAATGAGTTTAGGGTTTGGGGCCTCTTTGGGTTAAAAAATGCGAGATTGGCCCTGATATATTAGGAGATAGGATTTTAGAAAATATTTAAATCATTAAAAAAGGCAATCGTTGGTTCTCCTTGGTCGGATGGTGGAGATTAAGTCTTAAACGATTAAATAATAATAGGAAAAGGGAGATTAAATGCGGACCGTTGATGAAATAGATCAACTGTCTGGATCTATTGTGTTTTCTTTGTGAGTGAGGAAGACATGTGACGTGGCGAGCTTCGATTGGTATAGGGAGAGGGAAGTGGATCACCAAGGTGGAGTAGAGAGAGGGTTTGGACTGGGTCAGATTTATATGGGCTTGGATATTGGGCTAAAAATGATTTAAAATATAGCCATTTCGTCTTTAATTAAGGATTACAATTGTAGCCCTTTTAGTTTTAACCCCTTTCGAAATTAATTTAAATAAACTTAATTATTTCAATAAAATTTAATAACCATAATTATCAAATATACTACTAATTATTTTAATTAATTATTTATAAAATACTTTTTTTATTTATTATAACATTAATTCTAAATTATTAACATAGTAATCCAATTAATTAGAATTTTAAGAAATAATTCATTAAATCAAATAAAAAGCGTATGTGATATTTGATAAAATTAATTAATAATATAAAAATAGCAAGCATGGTATAATTATAACATCGAATTATTAATTTCAAAACTACTAATACTAAATTAATCTTGTCAAATAGTTGTATTGATTGAAAATATTTTTAAAATATTTATTTTATACTATTAAGTATAAATAAATTAATTTTAAAAGGGTGGGTCAAAATTGGCCGTCAACATTCGCTGCTAAAGACAAAATATGAAAAGTGAAAAGATTACTAGATTTCTAATGACCGTTTTTGCTTCATTTTTTCTAATATAGTCAAACTTAGAAATAAAAAAATAAAATATTGAGAGAATAAGGAAAAAAAGAACCTTATTGATGATCACAACTTCTTTCCAAACAAGATCTTCAAATAATAAAAAGTAAAATGTATGTAATTGGCAGTATTAGTTCGTGAATTTTCTAATGATCGTACAAGATATGGTAAGGGGGTTTATATAAGGGTATAATATGTAACTTCTTTGCCCCCACTTAATTCATGCCCATTATTAACATCAATTACATTAATTGCTCGTTACTTGAGTTACTCATAACAGTTATGGTTAAAATAGTCAATCGCACGTAATCACGGATTGTGCCGATTTCTTTTTCATATTCGTAACTGTTAATGAATCTTGCTCTTTTGTACTCTTCAATCATGCATCCCATGCCTATCTCTTCTTTTCCGGTTGTCAGATGTTGTATCTTTGTAAACAACCTCGTGGGTATTTTACTCATGCCTCGTCATTCTTCTTTATTGCTCTAATTCTAATGCCACTTGTCAGCGTATCTTTAATCCATGTGTCGAGTTTATTTTTCTACCAATACACAGTTCACCCTCATACAAAAAATAAATAAAGAATTAAGCCGACTGTCTTACCAACCATTCAGGATATTTTTGTTAAAAAAATAATAATTTTACACGAGAAAGGATAACAAGGTGGATAATGAAACGTTCATCAACAAAGTAAAAATTCAGATAACAAATAAATTGAACTTAATTTACATCTTTAAAAAAAAATGCATATGTGAGAGACTATCCTTTGCTGTCATTACAGGTTGAACAACTCGAAAACATCTTGCTATGCCAAATATTAACCGGCCACAATGTTACATTCTCGATATAATAAGCCAGATTACGTGAGAGAAGCGTACCACAAGGCAGAAGCTGCCTTATTTGCTTGACCATATTGCTTTATTCGCCATATATATAGCTTCTCGTAAGTGTTACTCATTGCATGTTTAATAGGACCGGGAAATACATAAATGCCGATTTTGGGATTACTATTTAGGTTGTATCGTAAGTTCAATTTATTTCAAATTTACCTAACTTCGGATACAACTTCAAATATACGTGACTGGAGTAGCAAATCTGTATTTGAAGTTACGAATTTTATCTCATGTTAGGATGTCACAACATATCATGATTGAAGTGTACCTATTTTTGCATGCACTTAATACATATGTATTTGACGTGCAATCAACTTTTTGCATGCACTTAAGACGTGCACAAATGTTCAGTTCAATTATTTTTGCGCATAAACGTAATTTGTATCTAAATTTCAAGAATAGAACACACTATTCAACACTAAAATCTACTCAAAATGAATTCAAATTTAAATATAAGTTTTCAAATATCATAAACAATAAACCTCAATCATAAATTTATCAAAGCAACAACAAATCTAATAAATTCATTTTGCAAATAATGATTTGTCAATGTTTTGAAGTTATCTTCTTAAACAACAACAAATATGACATAAGTTCCACTCACCATTCAAATCTTTACGTAAAAGAAGTTTTCTTTGACACAGTAAATTCGTGTTCCACAGTTTCAATAATTAAGAAGAAGAAGACGCGGAGGAGGAGGACGCGGAGGAGGAGGTAAGGTACTCTATATGAAGTTTACCAAAATTGAGTACATATTAAATGATTTTAAAAAGTTCATACAGGATATAATGACGGACCTACATGGTGTCAACTGAGCTTACATCAATCCGCCTAGTCAGAAAACTATACCGTGTATAGTTATACATGCCATCTAAAGCAGAAGAAATTTTGATTATAAATTCAATTGAATGCACTAGATATTATAAATTCAGAAAACTACATCTAGTCAGAAAACTATACCGTGGGTTAGTGGTCGAGTGTGTTCAAAATCAATGTTTTAAAAGGTGTGAGCGTAAGGTGAGGCGTTTTACTTATGCTTCAGCGAAGCGTAAGCCCCGAGGCACGGGGCGTAAGCCCCATAGCTATATATTTTATTTTTAGTATTTTATAAAATAATATAATTATAGTAAATATTTATAAACAGGTAAAATTGCATAAAATTTGAAGAAAACTATATATATATATATATATATATATATATATATATATATATATATGTGTGTGTGTGTGTGTGTGTGTGTGCGCGCGCGCAAAAAACTAGTCAAAACAATCTATTATACGTTACTTAGAAGCACAAGTAACTTGAGTCGAAAAGAATAAAGTTTTGTACATGGAGGAACAAAAAGGATGACTAACCTCCAATTTGAACTTTGAACTTGTTGTTATGAAGGAGAATGGAGTTCTCTTCGTATTTGTAAAAAAAATTGAATATTCGTTGCTTGTGGAAGATATTAGCAGACTAGCGAACAAGATAAAGAATTGAGAAAGACCATGAATTAGGGCTTGAGTATCATATGAAGGACTTATTCAACAAATTTTGTTTTAATTTGAAAAAGTCTCTGGATTATTGGGCGTACCCCTCTTGAGACTTTCGCCCTACACCATCGCCTCAGGGCGTGTTTGATGCGCCTCACACCGGGGCTTGCCCTGAAAATGCCTTTTTAAAATACTGTTCAAAATGTACAATAGATCTTTTGTTCGAGCTTCAAGCACAGCACCTTCTGTTAGCTTTTTCACAGTTTTGTTATGCTTGAATGACGCTAAAATTTAATTATTTTATCTCAAACATTTACAACTTTATTCAAAGTAAATTTGTTTTTCGCTCTTATAATTTTAAGCAAAACATGCAGCAATATTTATTGAAACGGTATTTGATTGCTTCTTTTTTTTAGGTATAAAACAATGACTTTTTTTGGTTATATATAAACAAGGAAAGGAAATTTAGATTTTGTTATATATTTTAGAGTTTAATATATATTTATATTAGTTAAAAATACTCTTTTTTAACCCTACTTTAATCTGTTTTAAGAAGAAATTGTTAAATCAAGTAAATAAATTATTTTCAAGGATTTAAATTAAACTTTTCAATTCGCTTACTAAAAATATTGTCCTACTTGTTATAAAAAATAAAAAAAATGATAACTTTATTTTGAGACAGCGACGAAAAGTAGAGTAGCGAGAAAATCTCGCTTTGCTGCCTAATGTTGATTCCATTATCGATAATTATAGTGTCTATTTCAACCCGCTTATACAAAATTCTGGGTTCACGCAGGTTATATAATTGTGTTCAAATAGGGTATGGTGTGAAATTTTTACTGTTTAATACGTGACGATTTTGGACCTTTAGGTGTTTGTTTCACGTCAATTAATGTAAGCATATCCTTTCTGTATTAAGGATATTCTGGTTCAGTTTTGGATCAAGTGATTAATTTGTAGGTTTGTACCAATGTCCCAGAAGTAGTACATAAGAAATTGATTCAACATTCGGTTATGCTTACTTCTGTGAAACTATTCACACATCTTTCAAGGACAACGGATTTTCTTGGATAAGTACTACACGTTTGGTATAGTGGTATTATATGCCAAGTTTATCCAAGCTATCCATATCTTTCAAGGGCTAAGATTTCCTTGGATAAGCATAACACGTTTAGTATACTACTACATATTAAAGTTTTCCACCTTTAACAGAGACACAGATTATTTCAACTGAATCTATTGTTTATAGTCCGGAATTACGTATGTGCAAATTAAAATTTTAAAATAGTATACATAATAATTATTTATATGTAATTCACTAATTTTAAATTTTAAATCCGCTTCGCGAATGATTGTTCATCTAATAATACCAAAGACCTAGCTCGTATAAAGTCACAAACTAATGTTAAAGATTATGTTGCGTACTTGGCTTTGCGTCTTGAATGCAATGAAAATCACCCCGCCAAAACTCATTAGCTGCACGTCATCCAAAAGTTGTAGTCCATGCGACTGAATTTCATCTCAAATTATTTTTCTTTTTTTGGACAAGAATATTAGTTTGTGCGGTATAAAAAGTCAAATGCTGTAACTGTTTGATACTCTAATTGATTTCTATTTTATTATAATTTTTAAATATTTACTCTCTCTGTTTCAATTTAGATGACACACTTTTCTTATTAGTCTACAATTTTTTTATATATGTTATAAATCAATATTAGTCTACAATTTTTTTATATATGTTATAACTCAATAAAAGAAGAAGAAGAGTATTGCAGAGAAAAGTAGGGAGATAGAATTTTTATTGATTTGGGATGAATTACAATGGAATAGAACCCCTGTATTTATAGGAAAAAAGTGACTTAGCCACCAAGTAACAAACCTTAGAATCTCTCTAAAATATAGACATTCACCTTAAATACAATTCTATTTATAATACTCCCCCTTGAATATCTATTCAATAAATAATGTGCCTCGTTAAAACCTTAACTAAAATAAAACCCAATAGAAAATAATTCTAGTGAAAGAAAAAGAGTATACATATCTAACAATACGCCTTTTGGTTGCTTCGTTAAAAACCTTACAAGAAAAACGCAGTGGGACAAAACCTTGTAAGGAAAAAAGAGCACAACGCGTATTAATTCCCCCAGATGAGAGCATCAATCCACGTCCTTGAGCCTTCGTATTCTAATCTTGTGCACTAGCTTCTTGAAGGTTGACGTCGGCAGAGATTTGATGAATAAATCAGCCATATTAACTCCAATGAATATGTTGCACCTTGAAAATCCTTGCTATCACATTATCATGCTTATAGTTATAGCAAGATACATATGTGCACAAATTGCACTTAGGATTGTATATGATTTAAGCGATTTGAATCCTTCAGGGATTGTCATATAAGTTAAGTCATATAAGCCATTTAAATAGACTTTAGATGCATATCAAGTTTTCATATCATGCTAGACACATAAGATAGATAAAAGTGATTGCATACATCATTGACTTTATACTTTCAGGTGTTTGATCTGCAGGTCAAAAACTGCATGTCTTTCATATGAAACCAATTCTACTTGAATTGTTTCTCCAGACTTAAGATACTCATATATATTCAGTGTTATCATAAATGTAGTCAACGAATATTTTATATGGGTTCCAACATTTTTTCATAAAGACATAACATAGAGATCTCTTCATTCATATTTTCAGGTACCTGAAACTTTATGCAATGTTATGTCATGTGATCTTCTAGATCACTTGCCTCCTTATTATGATCATTTTCCCATCTTCTTTATCAATAATTTTATTTGAAACCGATTTGTGTATACGCTTTAAGAGTACCATAGACTTTGTCCTTCTAGGACTTATTCTAATGGGAGCATTTGTAGTGAGAAAATAGTTAATTTCTTTGGGTCAGCAAATGCGTCTGGCATGCTTTGTAACATATTGCAGATGAATTATCTTTTTATGAACTTCAAGTTCATATTATCTTATTCGAGGATCTAGATGTACAAACAATAATTCATTCAGTAACTTTTTCTCAATTGTTTATCTTGTCTCCCCCTCATGTTAGAAAAATTAACTTGCTTCATCAATTTTGTGCGTTATGGTGCTAATCAAAATATACACTGTACGTCAATAATAATACGATGAAATTATTTGGTTCCTGACCCTTAACCATTTGTGAGGGAATAATGTAATATACTTTTGTATATAACCTATATCAAACTGAGATAGATAACTTTGTTCTCATAAGCAATAGCTTAACTATTAAGTGGAGGCACTCAATAAATTATTTTGCTAAACCAACTGTGATATAAACCAACTTATCAAGATGAACTGTCTTGAATAGAAAATATGGAAACTATGCTCAAAATTAAATTATTGAGCAAGTTACCTCGCAAATATTAGGTTGTGGGTTAATAATAATCGCACATGTAACTATCTCATAGATATATGCATCTTATGTGGTATACATGGCAGGTGAATGGGCTCATATTCACCTTTGATATTTCTAGCATTCATGGGATTCAATCCCAATTTTAGTTGGTCTATTAATTAATGAGATCAAACAACATAAGAGAATTCATAAAGAATTTTTTAGTTTTTTAATATTTACCCATGTGAATTCTCTTTTATTTTTGCACATCATACTTAAATTGATATGGCTAAACTAGTTATGCCAACTGGATAAATTATCAATATTTATAAACTTTAGGTTTACACCATGACATGTACAATTATCAATAAACTCCATGTTTATTACGATTTGGGTTTTTATATCAATAAACTTTCACTTTATTGTGG
Organism: Nicotiana tomentosiformis; assembly: GCF_000390325.3. NCBI lineage: Eukaryota > Viridiplantae > Streptophyta > Magnoliopsida > Solanales > Solanaceae > Nicotiana > Nicotiana tomentosiformis. Next base: position 35,510,163 of record NC_090816.1, read on the forward strand.
CATTCTTTTATGTGTGTAGTACAAACTGAAGAATAAAGCGGGTAATTTTTTACCTAAATATTACCCCGCTATAAATTGTAGTAATAGAAGATATTAAATCTTTCCTTTATTTATAGTCTCAATATGACCAACCACTTTCCCGAATATTTTAGAAACTCAATAAGTTTCTTTGAGACTTAGTACGACACAATGCCTTATTGATAATCAATTTTATTCCTCCAAAATAGTAATAATTGGCTCTTCCAGAGCTCTCAATTACTTTTGTACTACCACATATTCATCAACATTCATATGGTGAATATCTCTTTCAAGGAGAAAGTTATACCATTATGGTCATGGTCAAAATCATTATAGCCACGATATGTTGCATCCATTACTTATGCCTTGTAATAATCACATTGCCATAATATTTTGGGATAATCACAATAGGTACGTGATCAATGACCATTCATGCCATAATAATGAAATTATTTTCTTATTTCATCTCAAACCTCATTCTAGAGGTGAGTGTGCTATATTCACTACCACTAGCATGTTCATATTCTTCCAAAAATGAATATGTATTCATAAATCACATATTGTCATCTTCACATCATGAATGGACCATAATCATCTATATGTGTTTTATAACATCTCACATCAAATCGATAAAAATATTACTTTCACATAGTGAAGGATTATTTTGAGAATCGTTATTATTCTCATTACCACAATGATGACGATTATAATTCGTCTATTACCATGTCCACATCCATTGATACATTCACGGTAATAATTTTATCTTCTTTCAGACTTATTGCATATTGCTATCACATTCTCTTAAGGGAACGAGAATGAAGCAAATTCAATGGGACGGGTTTTCACTTCTTGTGCTCACAATCATACATGAATTTGATCATGGCAAGACATAGAAATTTTACTACTTCAGGTGGTTATAATTTCTTACAAACTTCATTAGAGTTATAATTAAAATTTATTATCTTTTCTTGTATTTAAAATCAAATTCTAGAATTTCAAGAATTTAAAAGAGAAAAATAAATTAAAATACTTACCTTAAATCCAGAATTTATTAATGAAGGAAGTTCATGAACAATTGACAATCATTATTGTTACAACCCATATTAGAGTACGTAAGATTACGCTGTAAGTTAGTCGATGTAAATTCGAGAAGATATTATCTTTGATATGATAAGAAGTTAATCCTATTGGTGTTAAACGATACAAGGGTGTATAAGAGTGGTTAACAAGTATTAAAAGTTAAACAAATCAAAGATGTTGTAACCCGTATTTTCGGATAAAACTCGAGGTTCTTAATATTATCAATAGGTCGTGTTTTAAGGTATTTGAATCATATAATATCTGTATCATAAGTCGTGAAGTCAAACGAGTTATGAAACAAAAGTCGACAAACATTGTCGCACCTTATGTTCATACTTTTACTTATATTTTATGTCAAATGTTACTAAACTTTTCTCCCAATTTACTAGGAATTATGGTGTGATCTGCCCACTAAATTGAATATTTATGAGTTTAGTTTCTAATGCATTAAATATTTTGTCGATACGATGTCGGAGTAGAGAGATATTAGCATTTTCGCGAGGCTGCGCAGGCAGCTCTCTATTGGGCCCACATATGCGGTTGAGATATATTGATATATATTAGACCCCTTAACTCCATTTTAACACATTATTTTTCATTCTGTTTAGACCCTAGACACCCAAAAACACTCTCTCAAGGTTCTCTCATGATCCAAGACCCAAACAAAGGGCAAACAACACAAATCAAGTGCCGGGAATCCCGGGGTGCTAGTAAGTTTCTTATTCTTCTTGTTGTTGCTGATTTTTGTGTTGTTCCAGCTCGTGTGGGAGGTTATTTTAAGTGGTTTATGTTATGTAAAATACTCCCTCAAGTTTTAAATATCAACCCTAGGTGATTTCAAGTCTTCTAAAGTGATTCTAGTATCGAAAAACCCTAATTGATTGCTAGTTTCGCTTCCTTATTCTTGTGACAACATTGGAAGGATATTTCGTGGCAAATTAAGGTCAAATTGGAGTTTTTCAATATGTTTAAAGGTAGAGAACCTCTTACTCTACATGTATTTAAAATTATCTAAGTTGTGGCTAAGTCGTTGAAGCTAGAACTTGTGAGTTATCTATCGAAAGGCTTGTTAGTAATGTTGTTGGTTGGTGGACTATTTTGGGAGGCTTAATATGATGATTATTGGTGTTGTTTGGGCTATTTCGTGATTGTTTTAACTTATGGGATGTTCTATAAATAGGGGAGGTTCTGTCCGTTTCATCGTAGAGTAGGTTGCAGTCGATATATAATATTTACGACGCTTAAACGATAATGATAGTATCATTTCTCTTAATGTAGACTAAAGAGTCATGATATTTGCATAACTTGAGGTTGTGAAGTATATACAAGGTATATGAGGCTATCCCTTTCCTTCTTTTGCACGACTCTGATTGCACATAATGTAATGAACGAGCTTCCAAAGATATTCCACACTTAGAACCTAGCAATACATGCATTGTTTCCCTTTTTATGGAACGATTAATGTTGATGTTACTTCTCTTATTCTTATGTTATCAATGTTGTTGGTATTTTCTGATTCTTATAATATTCTTGATGAAGTGTTAGTCCTAATAACGTGTACGGAGGATACCGACCTTACGTCACCCCGAAAGGTTCAAAAGCAAGTTGCAACCGGATGGAGACCATGGATATCGGGACAAGGGCAAGCAAGTTGTTGCCCCTGACCGCGATTCCAGAGAACAAGGCAACAAGGCGCATTGGCGCGACCGATACAACCAAAGGAGGAAGGAGGCTGGTCCCCGCAATGGTTATTATATATGCAAGGACACTAGTCATGGCTACAAGGATTGTCCTTCTTTGAAGAAACTCGGTGCCATAATTACGGTCGAGCGGAGGCTAACAGAGGAAAGAATCCAAGCCAACGAACAAGCCAAAGAACAACCACCAGCCATAGCTCATCTTGGCAACATGATACTGGGCGCAGTAGTAGCAGAAAAGCCTGCTTTGAAGCAAACAACCCAAGTTAAGCATGACATTGTCAAACTGGTTCACGCTTTAGGCGACGATGTGATTGGCAAGGAGCGCCAGTCAGGGGAACCAGGATCACTATTCGTGGATGCACAATTAAACGAACAACCTGTTCGTATCATGGTAGATACCGGCACAACACATAATTTTGTATCCGAAGCAAAGGCTAAGTCACTTGGACTTGTGTTCGATCCTAGCAGTTCTGTACTGAAGACGGTACATGCCAAACCCACCAACGTGAAAGGGATCGCCCGCAATGTGCAGCTCAATTAGGAGCTTGGCAGGGAAACATGAGTTTCTTTGTCGCTTGCCTGGACGTATTTGATCTGGTACTGGGGCTGGACTATTGGGATGCAGTGAAGGCATTCATATGCCCATTTCTCAACCAGATATACAATTATGACCCAAGGGGTCCGTGTGTGGTACCAACAGTTCGGGTACCGCAAGTTGTTAGTTTATTGTCCGCGATTCAAATCGTAAAAGGCTTCAAGGAAGAGGGAGCACCGGTTTTGGCAGTCGGGACAGGGACTAAGGAGATCAAGATGGACAAGGCCTTGACTCCTTCTGAACAATGAGTCCTTAAGGGTAAGGACTTCATTCCGTGGGCGAAGCTGCCTGCCATGGGTCTGTACATGGCACCTCCAAAGTTGGAGGATTCAAGGAAGCAACGTGGAAAGCTGCTTGGGTCGAGGCATGTCAGTCCGTTAAAGGCACCTTGTAGAGACAAGGATTATACGGAGCGGAGGCAATCCAGGTGACCAAATGTTTTCACCAGCTATTCGGTTGTCGACAAGAAAGTCGAGGCCATTATCAACCATCAGGTGATACAAAGAGTAGGTTGGGGCAACTCAAGCGCCCAATTTCTTGTCCGATAGAAAGGGCAACCACCAGAAGGGGCATCGTGGGAAAAATATGAGGCATTAGGGTCGTTCAAAGATCAAGCTCACGACTACTTGAATTGTTGTGGCGCCGAGGTCGTCCCCATTTCAAGTGGGGGAGAGTGCACTGACCCGCATATTTTCCGCCCAAATTTGCCACCTAAAGGGCTGCCAAACGAGCCAAACTTGGCTGCCAAAGATCAGAAGGTTTTTGCACATGGAATCAACAATCCGACAGGTTGTCCGAGCCCTCCTAGGGGCTACTTTTTGCCAGCAAAGTCACATGCAGCACAACTGGGCAGGACCACAGTCTGCCAGGACATTCATGGAAGCAACATGTTGCCAGCAAAGGCATGTGCTGCATAGCTAGGTAGGGCCACATCCTGTCTGGACGAACATGGGAGCAACTGCCTGCCAGCAAGAACTAGGGCACATCACCTGGACAAGTCAATTGGCACATGGGCTGCCAACACCTTCCTGGAAATTACTTGATGCCAGCACAAAGCAGTGCACCACAGGCTGGACGGGCCCACAGCCAGCTTAGTTGCCTGTGGACATTTTTCTGTATAAATTGGCATACTTAGGCCTTGTTAGAAGGAAGATCTCTTTACTAGTATTTTCTTCTTTTGTATATGAGATAAACCCTGAAAATTGGCCTTGGCCTCCCATCTTTGTGTCTTTCATTTCATTATCCCTCCAACCTTTGAGTTTGTGTGATTGCCTTGGTCCAAAGCACGATTTTGTGCTTATTTATTATTTAGGGCTGAAGCAAGAGTAGTAGTCAGGCTATCTTGCTACCCTCGCCAAACCCCCAGAAAACGGGTCTGTGACAACTGCGGTTTAAAAATTATATCCTGTTGGAAGTTGGTGTCTCTGTACGGAGCCCACAGAGGCATACATGTTTAAAATTTATGTATATATATATATATGTATCATGCATTTCATGTCAGTATCCCTTAGAGGTACTCAGATGTTACAGGTTGTATATTCTCTATTCATGTTTATATTATTATTCTTATTTATGTTTTCCTGCCTTACATACTAAGTATTTTATTCGTACTAACGTCCCTTTTATTTGTGGACACTGCATGTCGTGTTGCAGGTCCTGATAGATAGGTAGGCAAAGCTCCCCCACCACAGTAGGCTGCCCAGTTCAGTGGTTATTGGCGAGATCCCTTCTCCGGACATGCCGTGGTCTTGGTGTGCACTTTTGGTTATAGACATTATGGGTATTTCGGGGCCCTGTTCCGGCAATGTTGCAGCACTTATGTTCATTTAGAGGCTCATAGACAGGTGTCAACTCATGTATAGTTTGGATTGCCTTGTCGGCTGATGTTTGTTGTATAGTCTCTCAAGGTAGCATAGCAACTCGTGCCTTATATATAGCTTCATGACAGCCTTGTCGGCCCATGTTATGTATGTTCATGCAATTATCCATCATTGTTTGTTGTTTATGATTCATGTCTACCATTCATGATGATCTCGTCGCCCCTTATAGATAATAAGAAAGGTTAGATAAAATGTACGTTGGTACTCGGCAAGTATGGCCCGGGTGCTAGTCATGAACCTCCAGTTTGGGTCGTCACAAACTTCGTATCACAGCAAGTCTATCCTAGGGATTGTCTATGAGTCGTGTCTAGTAGAGTCTTGATTATAGATGTGTAGCGCGCCACATTTATAATCATGAGGCTACATGAAATCTAGGGTTGTTACCTTCTTCCTGAATCTAGATTGTGCGTAGAGTTGAGTCGTAAGTGTTCATCTCTAATATTCACCTTATTTTCTTTCAGTGATGCCTTTGACTAGGAAGCAAGCGATTAGTAGATGTCTTGATACAACTGCGGGAGAGGGTACCGGTCAGGTGCCTCTAGCCTAAGTAGTCCAAAGTGAGGCTCAGAGTGAGATGTCGTTGCATACCTCATATACTCCGTCTCCTCTAGAGGATATTTGGAGGAAACCAACACCTCCAGTTCCTCTATCTAGCACTATAGACCAGGATATATGGAGTGCAGTGCAGTTGTTGACTAGCTTGGTAGCTGCTCAGGCTCAGAGGTGCTGCTGATAAACCGGTTAGTGTGAGAGTTCGTGATTTTATTAATCTAGACCCTCTAGTGTTTACTGGATCAGACCCCAAGGAGGACCCACAAACCTTTATTGATCAGGTTCATCGTACACTGTGGGTTATGCACTCTAGTGATACTGAGGCAGTAGAGTTGGCTTCTTATTGGTTACGGGAGTTAGCGGTTTTCTAGTATGATAATTGGGAGAGATCCAGGGGTCCGAACGCTCCTCTAGTTGTGTGGAAGGAATTTTATAAGGCCTTACTTCGTTACTACATGCCAGTTGAGATATGACAATCTAAAGCTGATAAGTTCTTGAACCTTCGACAAGGTAATATGAGTGTGCGAGAGTATAGTATGTTGTTTGATTCTTTAGCAAGGTATGCTCCCCATATGGTGGACGAGATGAGTGATAGGGTGCACCTGTTCGTGAATGGGTTGGGACCACATCTGATAAATTAGTGCACGACAACCTCCTTGGTGGAGGCCATGGATATTTCCCGTATTCAGGCTTATGCCCAGACACTAGAGAATCGTAAGCGCCAGCAAGGGGAAGATAGGGAGCAGGATAGGGGCCAGCATAAGAGGGCGAGAACTGTAGGGTATTCTGATGACTTCAGAGGTAGTATCAAGCCCCAATCTTTGAGGAGTTCAGTGCCACCTGTAGCTAGTTCTCCTCCACAGTTGTAGAGGCCTCGGTATGATTGATTTAACTATTCTGGTCCAGGTTAGAGTTCGCGGGCACCAGACTCACAATATCATAGGGATACTAGTCAAACAAGACCCCCAACACCTCATTGTGATCAGTGCAGCAAGGCCCACTTTGTAATGTGAGGTCGAGGTTATGATGCGTGCTATTCTTGCGGACATCTTAGCCATATGATGCAGAATTATCCTAACAGAGGAGCTGGTGGTATGACTCAGCCAACTGGATCTGTATCTGGTTCTTCCTCGTTAGTTCAACCTCCAGCACAGGGTTTTTAGTGGTCAACAGGTCATGGTAGAGGTAGAGGTACAGTGCCGAGTTCGAATGGTACTCAAAATCTAACCTATGCTCTAGTAGGTCGACATGATCTCGGGTCCTCTCCAGATGTTGTTACAGGTATATTGTTTGTGTTTTCTTATTATGTATATGCGTTAATTGATCCGGTATCTACATTATCATACGTTACACCCTTTGTGTCTAATAAGTTTGGCATTGAACCTAAATTGATAAGTAAACCACTTGCGGTATCCACTCCGATAGGAGATTCTGTGATTGCTAGAAGGGTATATAGAGGTTGCACACTGCTGATTTGTAGTCATCAAACCTCGGTGAATCTATTTGAGTTAGAAATGGTTGATTTCGATGTGATAATGGAAATGGACTGGTTGGCCTCATGCTATGCAAATGCTGATTTTCATACGAAGATGGTTAGGTTTCACATTCCTGGTGAACCCATCATTGAATACAAGGGGAACATTGCTATGCCGAAAGGTAGGTTTATTTCCTATCTTAAGGCAAGGAAGATAATGTCAAAAGGTTACATTTATCATCTCATTTGCGTTAGGGATGCGTAGGTGAAACCGCCTACTCTATAATCAATCCCCGTGGTCAATGAATTTCCAGACGTTTTCCCAGATGAACTCCTAGGCCTTCCTCCTGAAAGGGAGATTGAGTTTAGCATTGGTGTCTTGCCTGACACTCAACCAATCTCTATCCCTCCATACAGGATGGTCCCGGCAGAGTTGCAAGAGTTGAAGGCGCAGTTGAAGGACTTACTGGATAAGGGCTTCATTAGGCCTAGCACTTCACCTTGGGGTGTGCCAGTCTTGTTCGTGCGGAAGAAAGACGGGTCGTTAAGGATGTGTATCGATTATCGACAGTTGAATAAGGTTAGTATAAAGAACATGTATCCACTTCCAAGGATTGACGACCTATTCGACCAACTCCAGGGTGCCAAGTATTTCTCCAAGATCGACTTACGTTCAGGGTATCATTAGGTGAGGATTAAGGAGAAGGATATTCCGAAGACGGCCTTCCGAACTAGATATGGGCATTTTGAGTTCTTGGTGATGTCGTTCGGGCAAACAAATGCCCCAGAAGCTTCTATGGATCTCATGAATAGTGTATTCATGCCATATCTTGATGTTTTTGTGATCGTATTCATTGATGACATTCTAGTATATTCTCGTTCGGAGGCGGAACATGCGGGACACTTGCGGATTGTATTACAGACCCTTCAAGATAGTAAGTTATATGCTAAGCTCTCCAAATGTGAATTCTAGATGAACTCAGTAGCATTCCTTGGCCATGTGATATCTGACGAGGGTATTAGTGTCAAAACTCAGAAGATCGATGCAGTGAAGAATTGGCCGAGACCTACAACACCGTCAGAAGTCCATGGCTTTCTAGGGCTGGCAGGATATTATAGGTAGTTTGTAGAAGGGTTTTCCTCTATATAAGCACCATTGACTAAGTTAACAGAGAGAGCTACCAAGTTCCAGCATTCTGATACTTGTGAACGTAGTTTTCAGGAGCTAAAGAATCGATTGACATTCGCGCCAGTGCTCACTCTCCCAGAAGGAGCAGAAGGTTATGTGGTATATTGTGATGCCTTAGGTATAGGTTTGGAGTGTGTATTGATGCAATGTGGGAAGGTGATTTCGTATGCATCGAGACAATTGGAGAAACATGAAAAGAATTACCCGACTCATGATTTGGAATTGGCTGCAGTAATATATGCTTTGAAGATATGGAGGCACTACTTTTATGGCATCCATGTTGACATCTACATAGATCACAAGAGTTTACAACACATCTTCAAGCAGAAGGAGTTGAATTTGGGGCAGCGTAGGTGGCTTGAATTACCGAAGGACTATGATGTCGAGATATTGTACCATCCCCGTAAAGCCAATGTTGTGGGAGACGCTCTTAACCATAAGTCAATGGGAAGCGTAGTACATATTGAGGCAGGTAGAAAAGGGTTGACTAAAGAGCTTCATCAGCTAGCCAATATGTGAATCAGATTGTTAGACTCTGATGACGGAGGTGTTACTGTACAGAATACAACAGAATCATCTTTGGTAGCCGAGGTAAAAGCACGGCAATATGAAGATCTTACCTTAATACGATTGAGAGAGGGCATTCAGCAATGTAAGATTATGGGTTTCGAGATCGGAGGAGATGGGGCACTAAGATACCAGGGTCGATTATGTGTGCCTAATGTGGCAGGGTTGCGAGAGACGATTATGATTGAGATTCATCAGTTCTGATATTCCATCCATACCAGCTCGACAAAGATGTATCATGACGTTAAGGAACATTATTGGTGGGACAACATGAAGAAGTCTGTTGCAGAATCTGTAGCCCAGTGTTCTAATTGTCAACAAGTAAAGATCGAGCATCAGAACCCTGGTGGATTGATTCAGAATATAGAGATTCCGACCTAGAAATGGGAGGTGATCAATATGGACTTCATTATTGGATTACCTCGCTCTTATCATAAGTTTGACTCCATATGGGTGATAGTTGATTGACTTAAAAAATCTGCCCATTTTATGCCAGTTAAGACAACTTACACGGCTGAAGATTATGCGAAGTTGTATATCAAGGAGATTCTTAGGCTTCATGGTGTGCCGGTATTGTAACACTCCGGAAACATTTCGAAGTATTTAAGTTTAAAGCCCTATAAAATTTCACAAATGAATTCAAGGTTTCGTGGTGCCGGAGTAAGCTTACGTTTTTGAGGATTGTATAAAATCTTCGCGGCTCGGACTTTTTGGGTTGAACAATGCACTGAGGTATAAAGGAAACGTTTTGGCAGAGAAATGCGTTTCTATCGCAGAATCACTTTGTGAACCGCATAATGGTCGAAGAGTGAGGCAGGAAAAGGGGTAGTTTTGGATGCCATTCTGCAGTCGACTATGCGACCGCAGAACGGTTCTGCGGTTCATTATGTGACCGCAGAACAGGTTTGCGGGCCGCATAGTGACCGCGAACCCAGACAGATTTTTCCCAGTTCTAAAAGCCAAATTATGTGGCCTATATGCGGACCACATATTAATTATGCGATTGCAGACCCTGTTCCGGAGCTTTATTTTTGGATTTTTATAACCTGACCCTACTTCGTTAAATAGACGCAATGGACCATTTTTGAGCAAAAAGCTAATGTTTTAGAGAGAAGTGAGAGTGTTTTAGAGAGAGAGGAAACCTTAGACTAATTATTCATCAAGTCTTACTCAAATCTTAGAAGATTAACAAGAAAAACCCATAAGGTCTTCATCTTAAAGGTAAGATTCTACACCCCAACCCTCAATTTCGAATTTTGTCTAGAATTGGGTAATTAGTAAGATAATATTTGGGCATGAGAGTTGTCCATCTTGCATCCATGTGTTATCAAGGGGTGTAGGATGATTGTTGAGCTAAAAATGGCAAAGAATAGGTTGTGGGATGATGGAATCCTCCATAAAAGGACTTTGAAACCTTAATGCACACATAGTGTCAGATAAAATGCTCAAATGAGCTAGAACCATGATCATCTTCATAATTTTGGTTCAATTTGTTATATTTCTCAAATAGATTGAAGTTGCTATGAATTTCGGAACATTTTAGAGTTTAAGGAAGCTCCATTGAGGTATATTGTCTAAACCTTTCTCCCAGAATTGAATCCTATGGTATCCATGTAATCTATGTAAGTCCTGAATTGTTCATTATGAAAGTGGCTATTCCGAATAAGCTTGTGTTGAAAGATATATGTTCAATAGGTATACCAAAATGTCTTTATCATGTTATGTTGTCATTTGAGATTACGTTCAAAGTATGGGTTGTGCGTTAATAATATTGCGACTTCAAGTCAAGTTCAAACGAAGGATATTATGCCAAATATTTTGAAAAACCTCTATGTGCCTAAGACTTTTAATTGCTCACATGTGTACTAAAAACATTGATTTATAATGCCTTGTTGTTGTTGTTGATGACGATGATGCTTGAAAGTGAAAAGGCTGAGTATGGAATACTAAATGTGGCCATCATGCCCAGAATGAGAATTACATATGTGGCCAATAGTGCCAATAAAATGAAAAAATGTGTGAACATTATGAGATGCATTTTAGCTCCTTTACATAATAATGTCATTAATGTCCTATGATCACCCTGGCTAGTACAAGTAAGCGATAGTATGAACATAAATTGTGGTTGTTTGTCAAAACAGGAATAATGAATGAACCTTATGAACGGTCTATGAAACGCATAGGAATATTGTGTTATGAATCCTATGGACGGTGTATGAAACGCATAGGAATATTGTGTTATGAACCCTATGGACGGTCTATGAACTGCATTGGAATATTGTGTTATGAACCCTATGGACGGTCTATGAAATGCATAGGTATATTGTGTTATAAAACCCTATGGACGGTCTATGAAACACATAGGTATATTGTGTTATGAACCCTATGGACGGTCTATGAAACGCATAGGTATATTGTGTTATGAAATCCTGTGGACGGTCTATGAAACGCATAGGTATATTGTGTTATGAAATCCTGTGGACAGTCTATGAAATGCATAGGTAGATTGTATTACGAAATCCTGTGGACGGTCTATGAAACGCATAGGTATATTGTGTTATGACACCTTATGGACGGTCTATGAAACGCATAGGTATATTGTGTATGAGATGTATAGGTGTACGGTATGAATAAACTCTATGGACGGTCTATGAAACGCATAAGTGTATAATATATTATGTGTTCCACGTACATATCATACGGCTTGGTTGACCCTAAAAGAATTTTAGAATGATGCAAGTATAACAAGTCTTGATATTTGAACCTACGCGATATTTTGTAGTCTTTTGATGTACTTTAAATGCCTCTTATTTGAGTTATCGTATTTTTAAATGTTGTTCTGTCTGCCTTTCATACGAGTACTATTCCACATGTACTCACGTCTGCATCTTTTAATGGATACATATGGTTCCATAGCAGGCAACACTGATTAGTGATAGCGGTACACTCTCTTCCCAACAGACTTGGTGAGCCCCACTTCACTTCGGGGTCATGTATCTTTTGTTCCTTATGTATTGTGTTTGATGTATAGCCGGGGCCTTGTTGCCGGCATTATCATAATACTCTTTTGTATCTATTAAAGGCTCTATAGACATAGTGTGGGTTGTATATTGGTGTTGGGGAAGTCAAACTAGTTATGTTGTGTTTGAATTACTTGTTCCACTTTAGACCATAAAAATGTGTGTGAAATTTGAGACTTTAAAATGAAGTAACAAATGGTAAGAATTGGTACTGTAGACCTGATCACTTTATTATTTGATTAACGAAAATATGTATTCTCTTTATTCATGGATGCATTTGGGTAGAAGGAAATCTAACAGGCTTGTTCGTCCAGGTTCACTCGGTAAAGCGCCGGTCGCTCTCCCCGAGTTTTGGGGCGTGACAGGTATCTATTATATTAGACCGAGGAGCTCAATTTATGACTACTTTTGGAGGTCTTTTTAGAAGGGTTTAGGCACACATGTGAATCTTAGCACTGCATTCCATCCGCAAACTAACGGACAGGCTGAACGTACCATTTAAACACTTGAAGATATGCTACGAGCATGTGTTCTAGATTTCAAGGGGAATTGGGATGACCATCTTCCACTCATACAATTCTCCTACAATAAAAGCTACCATTCCAGTATTAAAATGGCCCTGTATGAGGAACTGTACGGGAGGAGATGTAGATCACCAGTTGGATGGTTCGAAGTTGGTGAAACAGAATTATATGGGGCAGATTTGATTCACCAAGACAATGAGAAGGTGAAAGTGATACAAAAATGACTGAGGATGGCGCCAAGCAAGCAAAAGTCCTATTCCGATGTCCGACGTCGTGATCTGGAGTTTGAGGTTAGTGATTGGTTTTTCCCGAGGATCACACCGATAAAAGGTGTTATGCATTTTGGGAAGAAAGGTGAGCTGAGTCCGCAGTATATCGGGCCGTACAAGATTCTTCAACGAATTGGACAGGTTGCTTATAAGTTAGTATTGCCATCCAAATTGGAATTTTTCCATCCGGTATTCCATGTATCTATATTGAGGAAATGTATTGGAGACCCTTCTCGGGTCGTCCTTATCAAAGATGTACAAGTTATGGAGGATCTATCATATGAAGAAGTGCCAGTGGCTATATTAGATCGACAAGTTCGCAAGCTGAGAACAAAGGATGTAGCTTCTGTCAAAGTATTGTGGAGCAAGAATAATATAGAAGAAATGACATGGGAAACAGAAGATGAGATGAAGTCTAAATACCCTTACCTATTCCATATTGAAGATAACAAGGATGCCAGGGAACGGAAGACGCAATGGAAGCTGAAACTGTTCTATGAGGTCAGCAATATCTTGAGAATACTCTTCCTTAAATATAAAATGGTGATATGCGGATAATATACATATCCATAATGCTTTGTATAGCCTTGTGAGGCCATAGGTTGGATTTAACTTCTTGCAAGTTTGGCTAGTGTCCATTTTATAGGGGAAACTCGGCCGAAAATTTCTGTTGGAATCCACGATGGGTTAGACTCCCCATAAACCCTTACATTCGAGGACGAATGTTCCTGGGGGGAGGGTGTTACGACCGATATTCGCATACGTTAGATCACGACGTAAGTTAGTCCACGTAAATTCGAGAAGTTTGAAATGATAAGAAGTTAATCCTATTGGTCTTAAATGATACAAGGGTGCATAAGAATGGTTAACAAGTATTAGAAGTTAAACGAATCAAGAATATTGTAACCCGTATTTTCGGATAAAACTCGAGGTGCTTAATATTCTCAAGAGGCCATGTTTTAAGGTATTTGAATGATATAATATTCGTATCATAAGTCCTGAAATCAAACGAGTTATGAAACAAAAGTCGACAAAAGTTATCGCAACTTACGTTCATAATTTTACTTAAACTTTAGGTCAAATGTTACAAAGATTTTCTCCAAATTTACTTGGAATTATGGGGTGATCTACCCACCAAATTAAATGTCTATGAGTCTAGTTTCAAACGTATTAAACCGTTTGTCTATACGATTCGTAGTACAAATATATTCGCATTTTTGCGAGACTGCGCAAGCAGCTCCCTATGGGGGCCACATAGGCGATTGATATATATATATATATATATATATATATATATATATATATATATATATATATATATATATATATATATATATATATATATATAGACCCCTTAACCCCATTTTAACTCATTATTTTTCATTATGTTCAGACCCTAGACACCCAAAAATACTCTCTCAAGGTTCTCTCATGATCCAAGATCCAATAAAGGGCAAACAACACAAATCAAGTGTCGGGAATCCTGTGGCGCTAATAAGTTTCTTGTTCTTCTTATTGTTGCTGATTTTTGTATTGTTCCAGCTCATGTGGGAGGTTGTTTTAAGTGGTTTATGTTATGTAAAATACTCCCTCAAGTTTTTAATATCAACCCTACGTGATTTCAAGTCTTCTAAAGTGATTCTAGTGCCGAAAAAACCCAATTGATTGCTAGTTTCGCTTCCTTGTTCTTGTGGAAGCATTGGAAGGATATTTCGTGGAGAATTAAGGTAAAATTGGATCTGTTAGATCTATATAAAGGTAGTGAACCTCTTACTCTATATGTATTTAAGATTATCCAAGTTGCGTCTAAGTCGTTGAATCTAGAACTTGTAAGTTATCTATCAAAAGGCTTGTTAGTAATGTTGTTGGTTGGTGGACTATTTTGGGAGACTTAATATGATTATTATTGATGTTGTTTGGGCTATTTCGTGATTGTTTTAACTTGTGGGAAGTAATATAAATAGGGGAGGCGTTGTCTGTTTCATCGTAGAATAGTTTGCGATCGATGTATAATAGTTACGAGGCTTAAACGATAATGATTATATCATTTCTCTTATTGTAGACTAAGGAGTCGTGACATTTGCTTAACTTGAGGTAGGGCAGTATATACAAGGTATGTGAGACTATCCCTTTCCTTCTTTTGCAAGACTTCGATTGTACATAATGTCATGAATGAGCTTTCAAATATATTCCACTCTTAGAAGCTAGCAGTACTTACATTGTTTCCCTTCTTATTGACCGATTGATATTGATGTTACTTCTATTATGCTTATGTTATCAATGTTGTTGGTACTTCCTGATTCTTATAATATTTATGATAAAGAGTTAGTCCTAATAATGTGTACGGAGGATAACGACTTTACGTCACTCCGAAACGTTCAAAATGTGATTCAATGAGTCCAGCACGCATTATATGTATGTATATATGTATATATATATATATATATATATATATATATATATATATATATATATATATATATATATATATATATATATATATATATTGACTATACCGAGTCGCGCTATAGTCGGCCGGGTATGACACCTATTGTGGAACCACTAATTAGTTGGGTTTTATTGAGCTCCACGTGACTGGGTACGATTCTACCAAGCCTTATGATGGCCGGTTATATTTTTATCGAGCCTATTATGGCCGGGTACGATATGATGATGATGATACCCATAGAGGCATACATGTTTAAAAATTTATGTATATATATATATATATATATATATATATATATATATATATATATATATATATATATATATATATATATATGTATCATGCATTTCATGTCAGTAGCCCTTAGAGGTACTCAGATGTTACAGGTTGTATATTCTCTATCCCTATTTACATTATTATTCTTATTTATTCTTTCCTGCCTTACATACTCAGTACTTTATTCGTACTGATGCCCCTTTTATTTATGGACACTGCATGTCGTGCTGCAGGTCCTGATAGACTAGTAGGCGAATCTCCCCCACCACAGTAGGCTGCCCAGTTCAGTGGTTATCAGCGAGATCCCTTCTCCGGACTTGCCGTGGTCTTGGTGTGCACTTTTTTTATAGACACTATGGGTATTTCGGGGCCTTGTTCTGGAAATGTTACAGCACTTGTGTTCCTTTAGAGGCTCATAGACAGGTGTCGACTCATATATATTTTGGATTGCCTTGTCGGCTGATTTTTGTTGTATAGTCTCTCATGGCAGCATAGCAGCTCATGCCTTATATATAGCTTCATCATAACCTTGTCGGCCCATGTTATGTATGTTCATGCCATTATCCGCCATTGTTGGTTGTTCATGATTCATGTCTGCCATTCATGTTGCTCTCGTCAGCCCTTATTGATACTCCCTCCGTTTCAATTTATGTGAGCTTGTTTGATTGGGCACAGAGTTTTAGAAAGAATAAAGACTTTTGGAATTTGTGGTACTAAAAAAAGTCAAAAAGGGGCCCAGAGTATTTGTGTGGTTATAAAAGCTTCTCATTAAGGGTAGAATTGTAAGTTTAAGCTAAATTGTTTCCAAATTTATAAAGAGGTCATTCTTTTTTAAATAGACCAAAAAGGAAATAGGTTCACATAAACTGGAATAGAGGGAGTAATAAGAAAGGTTAGATAAAATGTACGTTGGTGCTCGGCAAGTATGGCCCGGGTGCTAGTCATGACCCTCCAGTTTGGGTTGTCACAATTATGCTCAATATTATGTACAAGTTGAGTATCATGCAAGTATCCCAAAGCCTAGCGACCAAAGCATATTCCTCTACTCAGTTGGTTAGAGTCTCGTGCTGATAACGTGTTATAAAATAATAAAAGAAGAAAAAGAAGAGTATTGTAGAGAAAAGTATGGAGAGAGAATTCTTATTGATTTGGGATGAATTATAATGGAATAGAACCCCTATATTTACAGAAAAAAAGTAACTTAGCCACCAAGTAACAAACCCTAGAATCTTTCTAAAATATAGACATTCACCTTAAATACAATTCTATTTATAAAAATTTAGAAATAATTTGACTTTAATTTTTTCAATCTACCTATTTTACCCTTATTAAGAAGCTTTTATAGCAACACAAATATCATGGCCCACAATGCTTTTGACCCTTAAGCTTTTAGCACCACATGTTTCAAAAATCTTCTTTTTTTCCTTAAACTTTGTGCCAAGTCAGAGTACATCATCTAAATTTAAACATAAGGAATATTAAAATATTATGAATCTAAAAAATTGCGATGCATTGTAAATTTTTAATGTTTCTAGATAGATACTTTTTAAATTAAGAAAATATTAAAAAATCAATGTATGAATTTGCACCAAATTCGATGCATTGAACCTTGTAGATTCAATTTTACAACTGGTTTTGGAATGGAAGTATTATTTTAAAGTGATATTTTATACTTCAATATCACACAAGAAGGGGTGATTTGTGTGGTGTCTTATTTTATTATGCATTGTATTATCGAAGGACCTGGTTATTCGATGTGCTCCTTGCACTACAATTATAGAATAAATAATGCTGGAAGTAAAAAACACAAGGATTTTTCACATGAAAAACACTCGGCTCAAAAGATGAGAAAATCACGATCTACTTTCCAGTAGGATTTTCCCAAATACTTCACTAAATTGTGAGCTAAAACAAACTTTACAAACTCTTGACAACGCATGTTGTTTCAACTACTTCAAGTTAACACTAACTTAAATATGACAACTCAAGTACCTAGTACAATTGCTTTTGAAGAAAAGTGAAAGGTGCAACTCCAAACGCCTACTATACTTTGAATTAGAAATAAAGATAGACACGTAGAACTCGTTATGGATCTGGTTCTTCAATATGGTTCGTGTAACTTCAAGTTCGCGCTCTTGAATCTCACAGGAATTTATGTCTTGCTATTTTGCTCTCAATTCTTACTTTTAGTTCTATATGTGTGTGTCACATGTAAAAGAGAAGAATATTGATATTTATAGAGTTAGTAAATAAGGAATAACTAGAAGTCTAATACTTTACTATTTCTTGGTAGAAAAGTTCTATTAACTTTAACCTCTAACTTTCTCCTTATCTTGGATTGAGTTCTCTTAGAGTAAGGAGTCATGCTCCTTATCATTTATACAATGATTTCATTTAGGGATTATCATAAATAACAACTTATATTTATCCCTTTCACGTGCATGACTTTTGTTTGTTTCCGATTATGACCGACGTACAGTATCCATGGACCTGGTTTATGCATATGTTCCTTTGTAATTGTAACGACCTGACTGACCGTTTTGAGCCTTTGCATTCAGTTCGGTTTGAGATCATGAGTAGCTTCATATGATGTGTTATGACTTATATGTATCGTCTCTTTTGGTTTTCGAGTGGTTCGAGATTGATTTGGAGAATTGATTCTCAACTATGAAGCTTTAAATGAGGATGTTGAAATAGATGTGTGGGCATACTATGTTAGATAAAATTAGAAATGAAGTTATTCGGGACAAGGTGGGCATGGCCCCTATAGAGGACAAGATGCGGGAGGCGAGACTTAGATTGTTCGGGCATGTGAAGAGGGGAGGCACATATGCTCCGGTGAGGAGGTGCGGGAGGTTGGCCTTGGGGGATCTAGGAGAGGTAGAGGCAGGCCGAAAAAGTGTTAGGGAGAGGTGATAAGACAGGATATGACGTTGCTCCAGCTTACTGAAGACATCACCATAGATAGGAAGGTATGGAGGTTGAGAATAAAGATAAAGGGTTAGGGTAGGTAGTCGAGCGTTGTTTTGTCTATAACAGTATCTCTAGTACATGACTTAGTGTCTTGTGTGTATTTTCGTATTCCTTGACTTCTGGTATTACTTTTTGTTGCTTTTGTTTCAGCTTTCAGATTATAGTACCTACTATTAGTTATTGTATTCCTGCTTCGATTTTCTGATTGGTGTGCTTGTTGTTGCCCTCCCTTTTACTTTGCTGAGCCAAGGGTCTACCGAAAATAATCTCTCTGCCTTCTTGAAGGTAAAGTTAAGGTCTGCGTATATTGTATATTCCCCATACCCCACTTGTGGGATTACACTGAGTTGTTGTAACTAAGAAGATTTAAGTAAGAAGAGTTGACCAAATGTGACTTTTTTTAATTTGACATCGGATTGGAGTTTTTATGGTTCTGTTAGGTACGTATGGTGACTTGGGCATATGCTTGAATTTGCATTTGGATGTTTTTAGATGGTTTTGGCTCTAATTGGAGAAAGTTGATAATTTAAAGGTTTAGAAAGTTCATAGATTTGACCGGGAGTTAACTTTGATGTTATCGGGTTTAGATTGTTATTATGAAAGCTGGAATGGATTCGATTGTCATTTGGCATTTGTGTACAAATATTGAGGTGATTCTGAGCTGTTTAGACGTGTTCGGCGTAAGTTTGGAATTTGAAAATTTAAAATAGTATATTTAAGATTGATTTGAGGTGTGATTCATAGTTATGATATTGTTATGTGTGATTTAAGGCCTCGAGTAGGTCTGTGTTATATCATGGTACTTGTTTTTATGATTGAACGGTGTCCCGAGAGGCTCAGGTGTGTTTCGAATGAGTTTCGGGTTATTTTGATCTTGATGGGTAGATCTGGTTTTGGTTCTTCGCACCTGCCCAAATTTGGTCACAGGTGCGGATCTGCTAATGTGAGTGATGGATCACTTCTGCGAAGAGGAGGCACCCATGAGAGTTTCTCTTCTGCGCAGGATTTACCGTAGATGCATGGTCGCATATGCGGTTGGTGGTGCACACCTGCAAAGTTTGATCAGGCTGAGCATTTGCACCTCTGCGCTTGAGGAACCGCACTTGCGGAATCGCAGATGCTGCTTTTAGGTCACAGATGCAGTGAACGACCTGTTGAGGCATTCTCGTAGTTGCGAGATGGGGACCGCAGAAACGGATGTCACATATGTGACTTAGCGACTGCAAATGCGGATTCACTGGCAGATTATATTTAGTTCGAGGGTTTGTTTATTTTATCATATTTAGAGTTTTGGAGCTTGATTTTGGACGATTTGGAGAGCATTTTAATCACATGGATTGGGGTAAGTATTTTTGACTCGGATTTGATTATGTTGCATTATTCTATCTTCGATTTTAGTATTTTGATTATGAATTTAAAAGAGAAATTGAGAGTTTTTGTCTAAACTTTCCTAAAGTGAATAATTGAGTTTTGAACATCGATTCGGATTTGGATTTGAGTAAAATTAGTATGGTTGGACTCGTATTCGAATGGGTTGATAGAATTTGTGAGTTTTGCTAAGTTCCGATGTGCGGGCTCGGGTTGACATTTTGGTTGACTTTGAGTATTTGATTAAATATTCGACCTTTATTGCTTGCGTTTGTTTCCTATGGCATTGTTTGATATTTTTGAGTTACTTTTGGCTAGTTTCGAGCCGTCCGGAGGCTTATTCGGGAGGGTAGGCATTTCTAGAGTATTGTTTCGCTTGCTTGGTATATGATTTGTCTTGTTCAAGGTAAGTAACATATATAAGGTTGAATTTGAGGGTAAATATCCTGGGAACCATGTTATATGAGATGTATTGGAGTGACGCACGTGCTTGGTGACGGGCATGTATGCGTGCACCAAAGTATTCATGATTTGAGGTGGCTTTTAGACTATTACAGGATTTGTTTGTCGGCATGCCTCGCTATATCCGTGTTCTCTAAACATGTATGATTATTTGAGTTCTAATTCATGTTAGGAATTATGTCTAGGCTATGTGCTATTTAATTGAGACATGATAGGGCTATTCTTGTCGTTTCTAAGTTATTTGGCTTAATTGTACACATAGTATCAATCATGATGTTGTATCCCTATATGATATCTCCTTCTCAGTAATTTCTTATTTTATTCCTCACATGTTGTTGATGTCTCATTTGTGTAACACTATTGAATTGAGTACTGTGAGATATAGTTATCTGAAACATGAGCGGTTGATGATTGAGCATGGGTTGTAGAGCCGATTTGGTATTGATATTGAGGTGACTTATACGTCAAGCTCATATTGGGCTAAGTTTGACTAATTTAGGGGGATGCGTGCACCAGGCCCCACTATTGGGCTATTTGATTTTGATTAACGCTTGGGCCAGGATCCACCCCTCTGGAGTCTTACATGCCAGTAGTGGGCGTAGACACAATGAATTATATATATATATATTGGTAAGGGGCATTTATGTCACGCACTCGTATAGTGCTAAGTGTTGTTGTGTGTGATGGTGAGGGCCTTGTGCCAGGCACCGTGAGCATGCTAAGTGTGGTTATTCTTGATGGTTTTGCTGTGATGATATTAAGTTGACATGTATATTTGATATGTAGGCATATAGATATATTTTCCTCATGCTAGACGGTAATATGATATTTGATGACTTGACATGTATATTTGACATGTAGGCATAAAGATGTATTTTCCTCATGCTAGACGGTATATGACATTTGATGACTTGTCATATATATTTAAATGTAGGCATAGAGAAGTACTTTCCTCATGCTAATTGGTAAATGAAAAGTCTTATCTGATGTTGGGAATTGGAAAAACACTATTCTTTTGATAAACACATGTTTAATTGATTTTCAGTGGTAAGCGTTGGACTTTGACTATTATACTTGAAGTGCATAATTACTTTTCCGTAACTGTGAACGAGCTGAACATAATATCTATTAAGTTATTTACTTTTATTGTCTTTATTATATTGTTATGAATTGTTATTGGCTATTGGTGTTGGACTCTAACCATCTTTCGAGCACGTCACTACTTTCAACCTGAGGTTAGGTTTGTTACTTATTAAGTAAATGGGGTCGGTTGTACTTATACTATACTTCTGCATCTTACATGCAAATCTTGGAGTTGATGTTGCTGTGTATGGCGGGAGTTGGCATTGAAAATGTACCGTCTTTCTGGATATAGCTGCCACTTGTCCTTGGTAACTTTAGATTTATAATCCATTATGTACATTCCAAATATATATTGTATTTATTGTCATATCAGCTTTGTAAATCTAAGTCTTAGTGGTCCATGACTTGTACTGCTAATCCTTGGAATTTTGTATAGAAGTTCAGTTATTTTTAACATTGACTCTTATTATCCTCATTTGAGTTGTGTTAACTGTTATTTGGATTACCTTGTGGGTTGGGTTAGGTGCCATTACGACTAGATGGATTTTGGGTTGTGACAAATTGGTATCAGAGCTTTAGGTGCATAGGTTCTATAAGTCATGAGCAAGTGTCTAGTAGAGTCTTGCGGATTAGTATGATGACATCCATACCTATCTTAGAGAGGATAAATGGCATGTAGGAAAATTTCCCATCCCTGTTTCCTTTGTCGTGCGGCATTGATTCAGCTTGAAGTGTATCTCTTTGAATTCCTTCCATCCACCCGTATGTTATATTGAGCACTCGGTATCAGTTGTGCATCGGCGGTTTGTGATGTCATGGATGAGGTGAGAGGTGTGTTCTTTGTGTTAAGGAGATTGGGCCAGTCTGTAGGACTTGAGGCTAGGTTTAGACCGCAGCTTGGGCTCAGTAGTTTCAGTTGTGTGAGTATGTGTAGTTAGACAGATATGCCCAGTAGTGTCCCTAGGAGTGAGATTGATGGCTCAGAGAGTGATTTCATAGCTATATGATGAGTATTATATGATAGCTGAAGGCGCTTAGATGGTTTGGATGGGATAGGAAGAATTTTGCTTAGGATGTGAAAGGACTATCAACATTTGATTTATGTCTGGACGTGTGGTACAATCTCGGGATGTGGATGCATTGGTCAATCTCTTAGTTGTTCATTTGTATAAGGAAGTAGATTCTTATGTCTTGTTGACGAGTTCAGACTCGGAGAGATTTAGTGATTGCATAGTGGCTGTGGCCATGAAAGGGCCTAGGGAAACGACAGTTTGAGGCTATGCAAATGGGTTATCTCCTGCATGATATTCTAAGGTTATGTGATCCCTATGATGCTATTGTGAATAGTAGTCTTTCTACCAGCTAGATGTGTATGTGATGCAATTTGGGTTTGGATCGCTTGAGGAAGGTTGCAGGATTGTCACGAGGATGGATATACGCTTAGCAGAAGATTTGAGGTAATTTATGATTGGTGCTACATGAGCGTATAAAGGATTTAGTTGAATTACAATGTGAGATCATGGAAATAGTGTAGTAAGGAAGAATGATGTGGTTATCGGATGTTATGTTCCATGGCTTGGAGCCAAGTGCAGGAGTCTGCTTCCAACATTCAGGTTGCATGGTCATGCTTATGTTAGTTTTGGTCAGAGGCATACTTGTGGATCGGTTATGACTTGAAGAGGTTGATTTTGAGGATGATAGGGTAAGGAAATTTCTATATGAATGATGTATTACACTTTATGGATATATGGAAATCTTGGAGTGATTCAGATTTGTTATTTGTAGTGGATGTAGGGTGCAAGGAGAAGGGATTAGCTCGGTTGCTTAAAGGTGGGGTTACTTCTTTAGCTGATTATGTACTAATGGAGCACAAGTCGTTTGGCTCGTTTCAACAATACATTGGAGATCAGGGCAGAGTGGATGACTCTCGAGGTAGTTCTAATGTGTTCGAGGTTCATATGTGGTATTTGAGGATTTTCTGGATTTGTAAATGGCTAAGATCTAAGATTTGCAGTGGATGGCGTAGGGACTTGCGGTATTTCTGTATAATTATGGATTTTATATTTTAGTATCAGAGAGGTTAAGAAAACACCTTTAGATTTACATAAGGTCTCTTTAGATTGGGTATCTCGGATGTAGTATTTTTGGGTGCTTAAGAGGAAATATAGTGGTTTATGGGCTTTAGGACGACGTGGTTTTATGCTAAGATCTTTTGTGCTGAGCTTTGGTTAAGGATCATGGTGTACTGTCAAGGAGAAGAGCCTAGTGTGGCAAGTCTTTGTAGGTGTGATGTGGTAATGTTCCTGGGTTTGGTGATCTGTGTAACTTGAATGAGTTAGAGAATTTCAGTTTTGATGGCTTGGTTATGTGCAAATGGGTTCCGAAGAGTTCTCGATGGTGCCGACCACGACTTGACATGGATATTTTCTACAGGCATGGGGAGTTTGTTGCACGTTGTGAATTTCTCCTAGATGGGATCAAGTGGAAGGTGTCTGGTTGATTGAGTATGTATCATGCTTGTGACTCAGAGTTGATAATGGGATTCTCGTGCTTTCATAAGATGGTATGATAGAGGCGATGCATCGTGTAGTATTGAGATTTTCATGTACATAGTTCTGGTTCAATTTTGAAGGAAAGGTCATGAGTTCTAGATAGTATGGACGGTTCGAGATGTTTAGAAGAATGTTGGCATTATATGGTATCACCTGAGAAGGGTTCACATTTCAGAAGGCGCACTGTGTTTTGACTTACGGATGCTTGACTAGTATGACAGTAATCACTTGGTTGATCGACTGCTGATATTCAGATTTTTTTATATGGAAAGGAAGAATTATGGAGGTGTTTCTCATGTGATGATTGTATTTGAAGGATGTGTCAGTCATTTGAGTGGTGGAGATGGGATCAGACATGGAGATTCTTGTATTTTAGGGAGTTGAATACTAGGAAGGTTCTTAGAGGCAGATTGATCCTTGGTTGCGGACGGTGAAGGTATATTAAGAGGTTGACAACTGAGAGTATATGTTATGGATAGGTTATTGTGGACTTTTTGGAAGTTATCTACCTATTTTTAGAGGATCGTAATTGATTGGAGGTCACTGGTATGTCCATTGAGAATGTTCTACATCGGGTTTGATTTGTTCACTCAACACAGTTTATGTTGAGGGTGTATCATCTATTAGAATTGATCTTGTTTGTGTTATGATATGTTCCATGTGTTACTCTACTATGCTAAAATGAGTTGTGAGATTGCTGACTCTTTAGACACAGTATGCAGTTTTCTTTGGGACTGGTGGCGAAATTCGAGCTATATGGCTCTTGGGTGTTGAATGGTTGATTGCGCCTTGTTTATGGTCTTATTATTTGTGATATATTGTGCCATTCATTTCTCCATAGTTATGGTCATGCACTTCGTGTGTGGTGGTTGATATGCATATGGTTATTGATTGTGAGCATCATGGCTCGAGGTATTCCATGTGGGCCGGCATTTCGAGTGGGTCACGCATCGCAATGGGATTATGATGGGATATGATCCTTTGTGCTTACTTCGTGTGTTTTGTTTCTCCTTTATGTGATGGGTTATGGCATTGCTCTTGTGGTGGTATATGTCGAGCTTGCAAGATAGTTCTCTCATTTGATTCTCTTTCACTTATTGGGTACATTTGAGTTATTGCTTATTTGGTGCACGGATTGCATGGTATGTGGCTCGGGGTGGTATTGGTGTGGCATGTCAGTCTAGTAGCTTGTACTAGATGAGATGAGGTTATTGGACCCGGAATAAGCGCTATCGGGTTTGATTATGGTAGGTTTGGAAGAATAATGTCACTAGTCAGCTTAGGTTTTGGCTATTGTTCTTGGTGGGTGAGAGAGCTCCATGACTTGTTGATTTGATGAGTGGTTGTGAGTATTTGCGTGTTTCTTTCATCATAGGCAATGTATGAAAGTTTAGAACAAGGTTTTATTTGCTATGAGATATGTTGTCGTCACTGGGTTTTATTATTAAGCAACTACTATGGTTGGAAGTTATTGCTATGAGTATCTAAGTTATGTGGTATATCATGTGATTACATCTTGGGTTATGGTTATGTCTTGATACATCTTGTTCAGACTTATACATTGATAGATGCGAGATTCAGGTCCTATAATGAATTTCAGATGTTGGAGATTTGATTCTAAGGTTTATGGACTAAGTCGTAGTTAGGATCTTCAGTTAGTTTGTGTTGTAAAGATTATATGGATTGTAATAACATGGGATCACCTATGGATATGCACATAGTGAGTTTATACAGTGATTTGATGGTTTTGGAATGACTCTTCGCACGTTCGAGGATGAACATATGTTTAAGTGGGGGAGAATGTAACGACCCGACCGGCTGCTTTGAGCATTTACATTCAATTCGGTGGTTTGAGGTCATGATTAGCTTCATATGATGTGTTATGACTTGCGTGTATCATCAGTTTTGGTTTTTGAGTGGTTCGAGATTGATTTGAAAAATTAATTCTCAACTAGGAAGCTTTAAGTTAGAAGAGTTGACCAAGTTTGACTTTTATTTATTTGACCTCGGATCGGAGTTTTTATTGTTCCATTAGGTCTAGATGGTGAATTTTGATTTGGTCACATTTTCGGATTTTCAGTTGAATATTTTTAGAAAGTTTTGTCTCTAATTAGCGAAAGTTGGCAATTTGAAGGTTTGAAAAGTTCGTAGGTTTGACCTGAAGTTGACTTTGATGTTATCGAGTTTAGATTATTCTTCCGAAAGTTGGAATAGGTTCGTAATGTCATTTGGAACTTGTATACAAAATTTGAGGTAATTCCGAGTTATTTTGACATATTCGGCATAAGTTTGGAATTTAAAATATATCATTAAGCTTGATTTGAGGTGCGATTCGTGGTTTTGATATTGTTATGCGTGATTTGAGGTCTCGAGTAGGTCCGTGTTATATTATAGAACTTGTTGGTATGATTGGATGGGGTCCCGAGAGGCTCTGGTCTGTTTCGGATGAGTTTCGGGTTATTTTGATCTTGATGGGCAGATCTAGTTCTGGTTCTTCGCACCTGCGCAAATTTGGTCGCAGGTGCGGATCCGCTTATGTGAGTGATGGATTGCTTCTACGAAGAGGAGGCACCCAGGAGAGTTCTGCTTCTGCGGAGGCTTTACCGCAAATGCATGGCCGCACATGCGGTTGGTGGTGCACACCTACAAAGTTTTATCAGGCTGAGGATTTGTGCTTCTGCACTTGAGGAACCACACTTACGGAGCCGCAGATGCGGCTTTTAGGTCGCATATGAAGTGAGAAACCTGTTGAGGCATTCTTGCAGATACGAGATGGGGACCGTAGAAGCGGCTATCACAGATGCGACTTAGTGACTACTAAAGCGGACTTAGTGGCAGCTCATATTTAGTTCGAGGGTTTGTTCATTTTATCATATTTGGAGATTTGGAGCTCGATTTTGGGCGATTTTGGATAGGGTTTTCACTACATGGATTGGGGTAAGTATTTTTGACTCGGCTTTGATTATTTTACATGAGTCCATCTTTGATTTTGGCATTTTGATTATGAATTTAAAAGAGAAAATAGGGGGTTTTGTCTGAACTTTACTAAAGCGAATAATTGGGTTTTGAACTCGATTCGGAGTCGGATTTGAGTGAAATTAATATGGTTGGACTCGTATTAAAATGGGTTGTCGGAATTTGTGAGTTTTGTCAGGTTTTGAGATGCGGTCACGAGTTCACATTTTGGTTGACTTTGAGTATTTTATTAAAGATTCGACCTTTATCGCTTAGGTTTGTTTCCTATGGCATTATTTGATGTTTTCTAGTTGATTTTGGCTAGATTTGAGCCGTTCAAAGGTTGATTCGCACGTGATGGATTTTTTAGAGTATTATTTGACTTGCTCAATATTTTATTTGGCTTGTTCGAGGTAAGTAACATATCTAAACTTGGATTTGAGGGTAAATATCCATAGGAACCATGTTATGTGAGATGTATTGGAGTGACACGCGCTTGGTGATGGGCGTGTGTGCATGCACCAGAGTATTTATGATTTGAGGTGGCTTTTAGACTATTATGGGATTTGCTTCTCTATTTTGCCTCATTATATCCGTGTTATCTAAAATTGTATGATTATTTGAGCTTTGATTCATGTTAGAAATCATGTCTAGGCTATGTGATATTTATTTGAGACATGATAGGGCAATTCTTGTTGTTTTTGAACTATTTGCCTTAATTGTATACATACTCTCAGTCATGATGTTGTATCCCTGTATGATATCACCATCTCAGTACTTTCTTATTTGATTCCTCACATGTTGTTGGTGCCTAATATGTGTAACACTGTTGAATTGAGTATTGTATGATGCGGTTAACGTAGACTTGAGCGATTGATGACTGAGCTTGGGACATAGAGCCGATTCGGTATTGATTTTGAGGAGACGTGTATGTCGGGCTCATATTGGGCTAAGTTTTACTAATTTAGAGTGACGCGTGCACCAGACCCCACTATTGGGCTATATGATTTTGATTGGCGCTTAGGCTAGGATCCGCCCCTCTAGAGTCTGACATGCCAGCAGTAGACGCAGACATAGTGATTTATATACGTGCTTTGATGAGGGACATTTATGCCAGGTAGCCGTACAGTGCTAAGTGTTGTTGTGTGTGATGGTGAGGGCCTTGTGCCAGGCATCGTGAGCGTGCTAAGTGTGTTTATTCTTGATGGTTTTGCTGTGATGATATTGAGTTGACATGCATATTTGAAATGTAGGCATATAGATGTATTTTTCTCATGTTAGACGGTAATATGACATTTGATGACTTGCCATGTATATTTGACATGTAGGCATAGAGATGTATTTTCCTCATGCTAGACGATATATGACATTTAATGATTTGACATGAATATTGATATGTATTCATAGAGATGTACATTCCTCATGCTAATTGGTAAACAAAAAGTCTTATCTGATATTGGGAATTGGAAAAACATTATTCTTTTGATAAACACATTTTTAATTATTTTTCAGTGGTAAGAGTTGGACTTTTACTGTTATACCTAAAGTGCCACTCTACTTTCCTCTAATTGTGAATGAGCTGAGCATAGTATCTCTTAAGTTATTTACTTTTACTGTCTTCATTATATTGTTAGAAATTATTATTGGCTATTGGTGTTGGACTACTACCATCTTCCGAGCTCGCACTTCTTTCAATCTGTGGATAAGTTTGTTACTTATTGAGTACATGGGGTCACTCACACTACACTTCTGCACCTTCCGTGCAAATCTTGGAGCTTATACTATTGTGTATGGCGGGAGATGGCATTGAAGATGCACCTACTTTTCAGATATAGCTGCCACTTATCCTTGGTAGTTTTAGATTTGTAATTCGTTATGTATATTCCAAATATATGTTATATTTATTGTTATATCAGCTTTGTAAATCTAATTCTTAGTGGCACATGACTTGTACTACCAATCCTTGGGATTTTGTACAGAAATTCAGTTATTCTAAACATTGACTCTTATTATCTTCATTTGAGTTGTGTTGACTGTTATTTGGCCTACATAGCGGACTGAATTAGGTGCCATCACGATTAGATGAATTTTTGGTCGTAACAGTCAAATCATCAAAATCTATGCCGCTTTGGTCAACAATTTTTTTTCTTTTTGATGATGACAAACTTTGTGCTTTTCAAAAGCATGAAACGTATTAGCTCAACATCAAATACAATATCATAACACTTTTCATTTAAAGTCACAAATCATCAAAGACCTAGTTCATTAGGTTATAAACATCACAGTCCCAAGCAAAAGCACACCTTATTTTTCCCCATTTGGCATCATCGGAAGTCACATAATTAAGATAAGTAACCAGATTTTGCAAATATCACTCCTGGCCACTGGGGCTACTTCAAATGCAATCATGGATTCAAATTTCTCTTTTTTTAATCGAAGGATAGTAGCCATCTAAGAAATATCAACATCAAACAGTTAGAGCAAAATAATGATTTTTATTGATAGATCATATCCTACCACTAGGCATAAGAAGAAATAAGCAACAAAAGAAACATGAGCAAAAACAAAAGAAAAATCCCACTTGGGTCTAAGAAAAGGATTAGTTACAATTGGGCTAGGAGGGATTTAAGATTGGGAAGAACCAGGTTCTTGGTTCTTGGCCTGAAAAAATATCATCATATCTTGGAGAATTCCATCATTCTTTTCCTTCTCCTTTGCCAACTCAGCCTTGAGAAAATCCTCTCAACTTCTACTTCAACAAGCCTTTTCTACAGCCTTTCAATCTCAACATCCTTCATTGTTTTCTTCTATTATTTGAGCCTTCTTGCTCCTTTTGGCAGATCTAGTTCTTTTAGACACAACTAAACCCTATATCTCAGCCTTGGTTTCTAGAGACTTCTTTTGAGAAATCTTTCTCCTTTTTCACACTAGGTGTGGGTACTACCACATCTTTATCTTCATCTTTAAGAACCAGGTCCATCTCCCCAATATAGACCACTCCACTTGACTTACCAGCCTTTTTCTTTCCTTTCAATGCGACTTTCTTGGCATTCTTATTTAAGACCTTATTTATATTGGCCTCACCCTGCTTCTTCTTGCTCCTTGAAGTTCTTCCTCTTGTGGGAGGAGTTGCTTCAGGGATAGAAGGAGTGGCCTTTCTCTTAGTGCCACCCATGCACATTCCTAGAGTCTTTCCAACTTTTCTCTTCTTCTTTGAATTGTGACTACCTAACACTTTTTGCAACAGATCATGAAGGGGCTCTTGTCCAGTTTTAGCAAGAGAAGGAACTCGTTCATGAAACCATTCCTTAACCTAACCAGCCCCTCTGTTGCACTTCTATCACCAGAACCATTACATATCTCCTTGATTCTATCCCCCATATTTTCATCTATAATCTCCTCATTATTACTAATCTTTTCACTCCAAACCACCATTACACCTGTTTCCTCATGTGATCTATAACCAATAGGTGAATCAAATCCATCCACTTGTTCCTCCACCCTCAGTCTCTTTTACTTTTCCATTTTCATTTTTACCACCAATATCCTCATCACCAACAACTCATATTTCAATGAAAACCATAGACCCAACCAAAATAAATCTTGTTTCCCTATTTTCTTGTATCACATACTTAATAACATAATAGAGAACCTCAGAAGCTACCTTCTCAGTTTCAGGTGAAACTAGTTCTTCCCCCTCAATCACAGACTAGAAAGATTCCTCAGAATTTTGGGGTTGCTCTGCTTGACTTGCTTTCAATTGTTCATTCATTTTCTATATGTGTTCTATGCTCACCACTATTTTAAGCATTATCATTCTAAAGCGACATTTTTAAGAGTTTGAGGGGCTAAAGGTATGGGTGTTGATAGGGGTAATGGATCTTTTATTAAAGAAAAGGGATTTATAGAATTTCTGAGATTTTTTAGAGGTGTTGGCCATTTGAACAAGTTAGGAGCTTCTGTAAGAATTTTAAGGTTTTAGGATTTTGATTTTTTGAATTTTGGAGAGAAAGAGGGTAATGATCAGATCGATTTAAAAAGGGAAGAGTTTGAGTGTCCAACGACAGCTTTTTGAGTTTAGATGTCTTTTCTTATTGGGAGTGTCAGTTTGAAAAGACGTTGGACTCTTCCCAAAAATATAGCAATCATGGTGCATGGGGATTTAGTTGGTGGAAACTGGTTCGTTTATAACTGCTGAGTTTAAAAGAGTGAGATGAAGTGGGGATATGTTTCTAGATCATGATTTATTATCCGTTATTTTAACTTATGCGGAATGTAGAATACATACCCTATAAGCTCGATAATTAGGTTCTTCACTGAAAGCTCTCTTGTGTAAGACTGAATTTTGTAAGAAAATAAGGGTAATATCAGTATACATCAGTGAGATATTTTAAGACATGGCACAAGAGTATACTAATAAAAGTATGAGACTGAGCAATATCTAATCTAATTATTTACAAAATTCACAAATCATCTAGCCAATCATTGAGGTAGAACCAGTTTCTTTCAGGTGATATGAATCATCCCTAATTCCAATATGTTCCTTTCAAAGTGATCCTTACTTAATGCTTTTGTTAAAATGTCAATAATTTGCTTATCAGTAGCACAAAATTTCATAGTGATAAACCCTTCTCAAAATTGTCCCTTAAAAAATGCTTTCTAACATCTTTGTTCTTAGTTCTTTATGATGGACTGGGTTCTTAGTCATATTTATTGCACTAATATTGTCATAAAAGATAGAGATACAACCTACTTTAATTCTAAAGTCCATTAATTATTATTTAATCCATAACATTTGAGCACCACATGAGGCAGAAGATACATATTCATCTTCAACAGTAAATAATGCCACAAAATTTTGATTTTTGGTGACCCAAGATACAAGACATGAGCCAAGAAAATGTGTCATACCTGAAGTACTTTTTTTTCACAAGAAAACCTGCATAATCACCATTATCATATCCCACCAAGTCAAAATTATTACCTTTTGGATACCATAGGCAAAGATCAATTGTGCCTTTTAAGTATCTTAGGATCCTCTTGGCTGCCTTCAAGCGATACTCTTTTGGATTACTGTAAACCTAGTACAAATTCCTTTATTGTATCCATACTCAGGCAAGAATTTGGAAAAACTTTCATACCATGCTCTTGGGGGTCTGCTTAAGCCCATAAAGTTCCTTATCAATATTTACACATGCTTAGGACATTCCTTTCCTAAAGGTGAGGAGGTTGCTTGACAAATACTTCTTCCTTTAGATAAACATTGAAGAAGGCACTCTTGACATCCATCTGATGGAGAGTGAATTTCATATAAGGAGAAAAGGCTATAAGGATTGCTTTCAATCTTGCAACTGGAGCAAACGTCTCATCATAGTCTATACCCTCCTCTTGATTATATACTTGAAATACCAATATTGCCTTGTTCCTTGTAATTATTCTTTCTTCGTCAAGTTTGTTTCTGAAGGTCCATTTAGTGCCAATCACTATTTTATCCTTGGGTCCTGGTACTAGATTCCAAACTTGACTTCTCTCAAATTGGTTAAGTTCATCTTGCATTACATTCTCCCAATCTACATCCTACAAAGCCTCAGAAATATTTTTAGGTTCAATAAGATATAAGAAAGCATAAAAAGCATAGAGATTATTTAAAGAAGATCTGGTTTAGATTCCTGCGGTTGGATTAGTGATTATGTTTTCAATGGGATGAGAAATTTGATACTTGTAGGGTTTCACAACCAACTAGTTTCTTTCGATGTTTCTCCATTGTTTTGTTACTGAGGAACATGTTTACGGACTAGTTCCTTTAGGGTTTGAAAATTAGTTCCTCTCTGGTCAGTTCCCCCTGTCAGGTTGACCTGGGTATAAGGACCCGGTTCATCACTTGCGGTTTCACCATTTGGGTTTCTTGTCATCCAAATCTCTTCATTGTCTTGTTCCTGCCTCTCAGAGAAAATGTTAGTTTCATCAAAGACAACTTGGATACTTTCTTCAAAATATATAGTTCTTTTGTTATATATCTTATAGGCTTTACTATGTGAAGAATATTCCAATAATACTCTCTCATCACTTCTGGGATCAAACTTTCCTGGGAGTCTTTTTCATTATTGTAAACAAAGCACTTGCATCCAAGTGCCCTAAGATGAGATATATTTGGCTTTCTCCTTTTAAGTAGCTCATAGAGAGTTTTCTCAACAAGAGGTCCAATCATGCATCTATTTATGATACAACATGCAGTGTTTACAACTTTTGCCCAGAAGCTATGAGGCAACTTACTAGCAATTAATATGGTTCTAGCCATTTCCTCAAAAATCCTATTCTTTCTTTCAACTACTCCATTTTGTTGTGGAGTTCAAGGAGAATAAAATAGTGACTTATGCCATGCTCATCATAAAATTAAAAAAACTTAGCATTCTCAAATTCAGTACCATGATCAAACCTAATTGATGCAAGTTGATTACCTAGTTATTTTTATGTTTTTCTAACAAATGAAGTGAATATGTCAAATGCTTCATATTTAGATGTTAAGAACAATTTCCAAGTAAATATAGAGTAATCATCAACAAGCACCATAACATATCTCTTACCACATTTGCTCATTGTCCTCATTGGTCCACACAAATTCATATGGACCAGTTCCGTCGACCTGGTAGTACTCGCCATTTTCTAAGCATCACAAACTTTATATTCTTTGAACATGATATTAGGCAACCCTATCACCAAGTCATTGGAGACTAGTTTGTGAAGCTGACTTAGACTAGCATGCCCAAGTCTATTATGTTGTAACGATCCTGTAGATCATTTTATGTATTTGAGCCTTGTTTTCCCATTTCTATTCCAATAGATTTTCATGGTAATTTAGGACTTAGGTATATGTACTGATTTAGATTTGGAGGTTCCTAGGTTGATTTGGTTCTTTTTGGCGAAAGTTAAAAATTTGAAGGTTTAAAAGTTTATAGGTTTGTCTTGGAGTTGACTTTGAGGCTATCGAGTTCGGATTGTTATTCCGGGAGATAGAATAGGTTAGTTATATCAATTGGGACTTGTATGCAAAATTTGGGTTTATTCCGAGTTGGTTAGGCATAGTTCGGCATGAGTTTTGAAAGTTAAAAGTTGATTAGTTCATTAAGCTTGAATTGAGGTGCGATTTGTAGTTTTAACGTTACTTTGTGTTATTTGAGACCTCAAGTAGGTCTGTGTTATATTTTGTGACTTGTTGGTATAATTGTACAGGGTCCCGAGGGGCTCGAGAATGTTTTGGATGAATTTCAGACCATTTTGGTGAAGTTTGAAATAGTAGTAGTTGTTGATGTCTGGTGTGCTTCGTGATCGCGGAGCAAGTCTCGTGTTCACATAGGCAATTTTTGGGGCAGTGTCATTTTTCTCTTCGCGGTCGAGATTGGTGGGTCGCATTCACAAAGCTTGGTGTGCATTGGCCTTCGTGTTCGCGACAAGGGAGTCGTGTTCGCATAGAAGGAAGGCAGGCTAGGGTCGTTAGGCGTTTGGCCTTCGCGTAGGCCAATGGATGTTCTGCATCGCATTCGCGGGTGCCAGATCATGTTCCCATAGGGTAATTTTGGGCCAGTGCTAGATTGTGCTTCGCAAATGCGTGGCTTGGGCCACATTCGCGAAGGGTATCGCTGGGCAGACCTTTAAGTTGTTGTTTTAAGTACTTTGAGGTCATTTTATCATATTTTGAGATCGAGAGCTGGGATTGAGACAAATTATTAGGCGATTTTCACCCACTTAGATTAGATAAGTGTTCTTGACTCTGATTTGATTATTATTTATGATTCTATCTATGATTTTGGTAGTTGATGGTGAATCTAAGCGAGAAAATTGAGAATTTTGGCAAAACTTTTCTAAAGCGAAAAATGAAAATTTGAACCCTGATTTGGAGTTGGTTTAGGATGAAACTTATATATTTGAACTCGTATTCGAATGGGTAGTCGGGATTTGTAAAATTTGTCAGGTTCTACGAGGCGGGCCCGGTTTAACTCTTTGGTTGACTTTTTGATATTTGATAAAGATCGGAGTTTTATTACTTGGAATTGATTTCTATAGTCGTGTTTATGTTATTTAGTTATTTTTTGCTTGATTTGACCTCGTTCAGAGGCCGATTTATGAGGCAAGAGCTTTTTAGAGTATTGATTTGGCTTGTTTGAGGTTAGTATCTTACCTAACCTTGTGTGGGAGAAATACACCTTGTGATTTAGCCTTAATTATTTATTCGTGCTATGTGAGAAACAACGTGTACACGAGGTGACGAGCGTATACACAGATGCTATGTGTGGCTTATGACCAGATTAGACTATTAATATGCCTTACTTTTTGAATGTGCTTAATATAAAATATGCTTAATTACTTTGTGACTACATGAACATGATCGCTATAATTGATTTAGCCGTAGTCATGATTTATATGTTGAACACCCATCCATAGTTTTATTATTGTCATATCCTTGTGCACCTTGTTGATAAATTGTGAGCTTATATCTTTGATGAAAATTTAGCATCATTGTTTTGTGATAATTGTGGCATATGTGGACATGTTGGGTGGATTGTTTGGGTGTTGGCACGAGGTTGTTGTCGTGCGATTGTGATTGATGTTGTTGCAATCGTCGGGTGCGGAGCGATACAAATGAATATTGTTTTTGTTTGTCGGGTGCGGAGCGATACATATATATATATTGTTATTGTTGTTGGGTGCGGAGCGATACTGATGGATATCCTTATTGTTGTCGGGTGTGGAGCGATCCAGATGGATATTGTTATTATGTCAATAGCAGAGCGATACAGATGGATATTGTTATTATGTCAAGGTGCGGAGCGGTAATGGTGGATATTGTTATTGTGATAAAAATATAGGTACAATGTGTCATATGGTTGTATTTTTATTTGATGACTTGTTGTCAAAACTGAATATTTACTTGCGTTGAGGTGTTATCACATGTTCTAAAGAGATTGTTGATACTGATTTCTGTTTATATACTATTGCAGTTATTGATACTCCATCAGTCTCATATTAATAGTCATGGTTACTAAAAATAGTTGTCTCATATTAATAGTCATAATTACTAAAAATAGTTGTCTAAAATTATTTGTCATTTTAGAAGTCAAGTCAAAATTGATTGTTTTATTTAATTTTTACCCTTAGTAATAATTGTTCTTGAAGATAGAGATAACACATAAATATAATAAATATTCAATGAAGAGAAATTATATCTTAAGACATAAATAAGGGTAGAACAGTCTAATCCTTTTCTAATTAATATTTTTTAAGAAACTTGTAAAAGAAAAACATGATACATAATATGAGACGGAGGGAGTATTAAACATGTTATCACTAGTGAGTACTATATGACTTAGATACTTTTTTTCCGTGACAAAAATATTATTATCCCTTTTTTTCCGTGTAATTTCTTCCTTGGAAAAAGTTACTGTATTTTCTTCCATGAATTAAATCCACAAAATCAAAGAGACGTGTGAAACATTCTTGTACACGTGTCCTTCAGTTCAAATTCACCACCCCAAAATCTGATTTTCTGCCAAACAATATATATAGCAGTTCAGTTCAGTTCATCACCATCCCCAAAATTACTCACATTTTCAAAGTACCATTCTATTTTACCTTAAACTACACAAACAAGCCATGGGCAAATTAGAAACTGTCACCACCACCTCTGCTGCCGCCGCCGATGACTCGCCGGAGCTGACCACCAATTTCAAGCTAGTGGGGTTCAAGAATTTCATTCGAATCAATCCCCGTTCCGATTTTTTCTCCGTTAAACGCTTCCATCACATAGAATTTTGGTGCGGCGATGCTACCAATACGGTTCGCCGTTTCTCTTGGTCTCTGGGGATGCCAATTGCAGCTAAATCCGACCTCTCCACCGGAAACTCCGTTCACGCTTCGTACCTCCTTCGTCCCGTTTCAGGTTCGCTTCAGTTTCTCTTCACTGCTCCTTATTCGCCGTCTATTTCGACGCCGTCATCTGCAGCCATCCCCAGTTTCTCTACTTCCGTACACCGCTCTTTTACGGCAACTCACGGGCTCGGCGTCCGTGCCGTTGCTTTGGAAGTGGAGAATGCTTACACGGCGTTCTCCGCGAGTGTTTCACGTGGGGCGAAACCCATGTTTGAACCTGTGACTATTGATGAACGAGTCGCGGTGGCTGAAGTTCACTTATATGGCGACGTCGTTTTGCGGTTTGTGAGCTATCTGAAAGATGCGGACAGCCTCGTTTTCCTTCCAGGTTTGGTGAATTATCTTTATCTGACATTTTAACTCGCCCCTAGCGTGCTGTCTCACTTATTACTGTATTAGATATCCAATTTATATGCGGTGTGATAATATAAAGAATTTTGTACTTACCGTTTCAATTTTTTTTTTGAATATTGTCAGTCCATTTTAACTTGTTGTACCCAATTATTTGTTATTTTTAAGTTATTAATATCACTTATTATAGACAATTTAAAAATTCTTTTAGTCTATTTGTTTATACGCTTAAAGTCCATCAAGTACGTGAAACTACTTTCTTCTTGTTGATGAGTGTAGGTGAGACATAGTTTGTTTAGTGAATCCGTTTATGGAAAACTGTTATTTATTTACTTATATATTTTTTGTTTGCTTCGATGAATCGATTTATAAATCAGGTTTCTTTATTTATTTATGACAGCAACACATTATGGTCTGATTTTTTTTCTTAGACCAAGTAGGTGGAAACTATTTTTTTTCTTTCAAAAATGGTAGTAAGAACTTGTGCTTGTTCATTTCATTTGAACCGCCTTATCTGAAAACTTAAGTGGTTAGAAAATGAACACTTTTTGTTTATTTATTACTATTTGCAACAGGTTTCGAGGCCATGGATGAAACAGCATCGTACAAAGAACTGGATTATGGGATTCGCCGGCTGGACCATGCCGTTGGGAATGTGCCCGAGCTGGGTCCTGTAGTGGATTATATCAAGCGCTTTACGGGGTTTCATGAATTTGCTGAGTTCACAGCTGAAGATGTTGGGACTGCTGAGAGCGGGCTGAACTCTATGGTTCTGGCAAACAATGACGAAACAGTACTGCTTCCGTTGAATGAGCCGGTTTATGGAACTAAAAGGAAGAGTCAAATTCAAACGTATTTAGAGCACAATGAAGGGGCAGGAGTGCAACATTTAGCTTTGGTTACAGAGGATATATTCAAAACATTGACGGAAATGAGGAAAAGGAGTGGAGTTGGGGGTTTTGAATTCATGCCTTCACCTCCGCCTACTTATTATAAGAATTTGAAGAATAGGGCAGGGGATGTATTGACTGATGAACAGATTCAGGCTTGCGAAGAATTGGGAATATTGGTGGATAGGGATGATCAGGGGACCCTGCTACAAATCTTCACCAAGCCTGTGGGGGACAGGTATGTTAATCACTCCTTTTTCCCTTGGCTCGTATGGGATGAGCTATCATTTATTCTGACCTTACACATTACTTTTTGGTAAGTAATTAATTTTATTACCAAAATTGGTTAGTACAGCTCAAAAAAAAGAAAAGTAACACAACTAGACAACCCCAGTTGTGCACTACATCAGTAATTCATGCACCACAATTCCTCATCCTACTCATCAACATTTCTTATGTAGGATAGTGATTCAGTCTAATTAAATTCCTGTTCAACTTCTTGCACATGCTTCCTCTGACGAAGATTTCCTGTATTATCAATCTGATAATTGTATTAGATGTTCTGCTCTTGTTCTGAAATACCACCAGGTTTCTTTCTTGCCAAACAAAGTAGACAGCTGCTATCATGGTCAACCTGTACATAGTAGCTCCTGAATTCTTCCCTTTGCAATGCCTTTCAAACCAGTGCAATTCATCAGTCCAGCCCATAGCCTTCCTTGGAACCCCCTGCCATTGTAGTAACTTATCCCATATATATGCAGAAACAGTACATTTGAAAAATAAATGATCAATACTTTCTTGTTCTACCCTACAGAGGGGGCAACTCTGATCAACCACCACCCCCACTGAGCTAATCTGTGTCTTGTGTATAATCTGCCGCGTGCCACCAAATTCACAATGAATAGCCATTTAGGAGAACCTGGATTATTACAGATGAGTCTTCTCCATGCAACTTTTGTGTACTGGCCAAGCAATTGTAGATAAATCTTCTTGGTGGAGAAAGAATCACATGAAAGGAGATCTTCTTTAGTCATTCCAGCTTCTTCAATGTAGAGTATGGCTTTGAATACCTTCTGTATCATCCAACATGCTTGTTTAGGTATTTTATCCCACATTGACTCCCCTTTCCCATAATACATATGAATCCACTTTACCCAAAGGATATCTTTCTTTTTACTTAACTTCCAGAGCAACTTGCACAATGCTGCTTTATTCCATAGGTGTATGTTCAGGAGGTTCATCCCACCTGCGGCTTTAGGCATGCAAATCTTTTCCCAAGCTAATAAGGCCCTTTTAGAAACATCTACATTCCCTGTCCACAGAAAGGTTCTACAGATTTGTTCAATCATATAGGCAAGTTTCTTAGGCAGCAAAAACAATTGGGACCAATATATTTGTATGGAAAATAGCACTGACTTTATTAACTGTAATCTCCCAGCATAAGACAATAGTCTTGAGGTCCAAGAGGTTATCCTGCCAACCATTTTGTCCAACAAAGGTTGACATTGTATTATAGATAGCCTCTTAGAACTTAGAGGCACTCCCAGGTATCTAATTGGTAGTTCACCTCTCGTAATTCCTAGCATATCCAGAATTTGCTCTTGAACATTGCTCTTCACTCCTCCAAAATAGATATTACTCTTTTGTAAATTAGCATGTAGTCCAGAGGCCCGAGTAAACTGTGTAAAGCACTCATTATACTGACCTTACACATTATAATGGACTAATGTCATAGATACTGACAGTGTAAAGTTTTTTTCACATGAGGTTAGCTAGTTGCAGTAGGTTACATATTTTTCAAACTTTACATTGGTAGTGTATATAAATTAAAAGCTATTGTTATATTTCGGTTGCTCTATATTTATTCTCTCTGTTTTTAAAGAAAACCTGCTTATGAGATATATATAATCCTAGATTGTGTTGTGGGAATATTGGTTTCTTGAGTTGTGACTACTAAGTATAACTCAAAGATTGAATTTCAAGATTAGTGATGTTGTTTGCTTGAAAGCCGATAAACTTTTGTTGAGCACCAAAATATCTGCTGGAGAAGTGTTGCAGAAGGGATATACTTTAGAAGTGTTTTATCATTTGGGAAACTGATGATAAGAAGAGTCAGTTACTGGAGTCTAGAAAGACCCTTGTAGTTAGTCTTGTG
The DNA here is from genome assembly GCF_000390325.3 of Nicotiana tomentosiformis. Taxonomy (NCBI): domain Eukaryota; kingdom Viridiplantae; phylum Streptophyta; class Magnoliopsida; order Solanales; family Solanaceae; genus Nicotiana; species Nicotiana tomentosiformis. Next base: position 35,550,469 of record NC_090816.1, read on the forward strand.
ATGTCATAGCTGCTTCTCCCTATTTAAGTTGGTGGAGCATGCCACTAGAACCTTAGTAGAGCTGAGTGTTTGGAGGTTTGGAAGCTGTACAATGAAAAATGGATTCTTGAAGTGGCCAAACTGTCGAGTGTCTAGTATCTGCAGGATGGGAAGTTCATATATTTGTCGGGGAAGAATCAGGGCTGTAGGAATGGATGGATATTGAATCATTGAGAAATATGAAAAGGAGATCTCTGAAATTGTAGCATGGACAATAACAGTACGACATCAAACAACAACGCTTTACTGTAGCAGAGTTACAAACCATAGTGAACTAGAAGCTGGCTTTACATTTTCTACCAGTTTCTGTCGCTCAAATGGGTTTCACATCTTTAGTAAAGGAAGCCAAAAGATTCAACCTGATTTCAACATAGCATTTGCAAAACTTATTTTCTGCTCTAACATAGATAACTCTCTGAGGTTCCCACTTCTCCCTCCAAAAATAACAGAACATTAGCAGTCCGTTCTTGTATTGCACCTCCTTGAAGCTAACTATTGCATTAGGACCACGGTGAGCACAACCAAATGTGGCTTGGCTAGTATAGCCGTTCAGATTGCCTATTGCAGTCATTTGGGGAAGCTCCTGAATTGAAGAGGGCCAAGTCTTAACCCTTGAATGTTGAAACAATTTCCTCACTTTTAACGTATCATTTAACTCTTTGCCGTCTCCGTTAGTTTCAGCTAAATTATGTACGTTAGGATCATGCTTCTTGGTCCTTAGCACTGTACACTACTTCCATTATAAATAACATCTTTATTGAGACATGAAACACCAGAAGCACTATCCCAGGCTTTCTTTCAGTCTGTTGCCAAATTCATTTTGTGATGCAATCTTGAATCTTCTACTCTTAGAGAAACCACATGTGAGGATGATTTGTTTAGCTGTTTGTCTGCTTTGAAATAAAAACAAAAGCAGCGCTGGGAGGCAGAAGGAGCTCTAACCTTTTGGCTGTTTTCTTGAGAGAGGAAAAGCGAACTTTTGAAAGTTTTAAGTTTGTTAAGGGATGGGAAAAATGATACAAGGATGGGCTCACATAAAGTACATGTTGACATGGACGATATAAGGTTTGGAATAGTATTTATTATCGTTTGGCTTGACATGTGCTAGTTAGGACTAACACAAGGAGTTGGCTCGCGTGTTCACTTTAAAAAGAAAAGAATAGAGTTTCAAGTTGGATGTTGTATCAGTTCACATGAGATGCACCAATGTAATAAATACCTATGCTTAGGATACGCCAAAGGTCTCACTGTAGGCTTACTTTCTTTAAGTTTAAAAAACGAACAAACCTTCAGCGACCCAGGAGTAGGTTCACTGCAGTGGTGGAGCCTGGAATTTTAAAAAGGGATCTGAAAGAAATACAAGAAGTCACACATTGAATTTGAGCTTATGATGAAAAGCAAATTCCACCTAGCTCCGCCCCTCGTCAACCTAACATGTTCATTTTGAAGGCCAAGAGGCAATATCATCGAGCTATATGTGTCTGGTATAGTTTTACAGCAGGAGAGTATTTGTAGAGGCATCTTGTTTCATTTATGATCAACTGCTCCTAGATGCTCAAGAGAATAGATGATTAAAGTCATCCGGAGGTCATTAAGCCCCCATTAAGAAGAAGATGAATAGAACTAAATTAGCCTCCAGTTGAACTTTCCTTTACTGCTGACCTATGTTGTAACCACTGCACATTTGCAAGTTTGTTGTACTAAAAAATGTATTTTTGACAACTATTGTAATTGTTTTCTGCAGGCCAACAATATTTATAGAAATAATTCAGAGAATCGGTTGCATGCTCAAAGACGAAAAAGGACAGGTGTATCAGAAGGGCGGCTGTGGAGGCTTCGGAAAGGGAAACTTTTCAGAGCTCTTTAGATCCATAGAGGAATATGAGAAGACGCTTGAAGCCAAACAAGTTAATCAAGTTGCTGCTGCTTGACCATATAAGTATTAACTTTCTTTTTGCCCTGTCTAATTGACATTGTGGACAAGGCGTAGACTTGGTATTAGTACCTTAGCTGCTGTTTGATGTCTCTGTTATTAATGAAAAAAGCTTATGTATATAAGTTTATCCGACATGCTTTTATGTAAAGAGTCGCTAAATAATGGAAGAACCAAAACTCAAGTATTTTAGTGTAAGTTGATGATTCTACCAATGGAAGAAGTTTACGATATACCATAAGTTCTTCTCCAGTTCCTGTCTTTTCATCTCTTCCTCTGTTGTTCAGATCATTACCTTTGATTTTATCAAGGCGTTGATTCAATGACACCAGCTAGAATATAGTACATGTTTTTGGAGTCCAAGTTTAAATACATGGGTCCAGTGATAATATTATGTGAAATTACTAAGAAAATGTTTTGGCGTGATTCTTTTTTCATGTAACAGGTATCTAATCAAATAGTTGACTGGATATAAGTATAGAAAAAGTATTATTCCGTGAAATTAGTTACTAAAGTGAAAGACATGGCTTCTTTTTTGCTTTCTTTGTTAATTAATCTCTCCTTGTTTGGATTAAAGGATTCCAAGAGTAACTAAGATTGGCTCTGAGGTGAAAGGTCATCTCTGCTTCTTTTTTACCCCCTCAATGTGAGACAAAGGGGTCTGAAATTACAAACAGATTTCCAAAGATGATATGGACTCCTGAATCCTGATTTCCTTTAAATAAAAATTAAATACTCTGTTCTTCAAAAGGATGCTACATTGTTATCTAGTCTAGGAATTTAGTGTTTTTTTTAGCCGTGATTGTTTCAAATCTATATTTATATTTATACATTTATATCTATAAATACAAAAAAGGAAGGTAGTTTTCATTGAGGTTAAGTCAAGTGATAAGCTACTATAAAGCCTATTGGTAATTTAGGACATATTTGTAATAACATCTAATTTAAATTAAAAGATAAGAATATTTTTTGAATTTGAATGGAAAGATAGTAAATAAGATTCTTCTGAATCTGAATGGATAAAAAGTAAATATTTTTCGAAACATAAAACCTACTTTTTTTATAACTGATAAGTTTTAAAAAAGGAATTGAAAGATAAAGACAACACCCTTATCTTAACTAATCTATATATATCTATAATTGAGGGGCCTAACGTTGTTACGTGGCGCTCCAATTCAATAGGGACTGCAATTATCTTTTTCTATGATTTTCTGCTATTTTTTCTAATTTTTCACTATCAAAAACCAAAAGTCACCCTAAACCAAAAAAATACAACGCTTCAAAAATAACTGTTTCTTTTCCAACAGATGCTTTACTCTCTGTTTCCTTTCCTCCCTCTATCTCAGTATTCATCCTCCTTTATCTTTCTATTTTCCTATTGTTCTTTTCGTTTGCCTTTGTTAAAATTCTTTATACTCTTTCTCCTCCCTCTTTTTTATTCTACACTGCTTTTGCTTCACGTTTGTTGATTTACTTTAATTCCTCTACTATTCTCTAAACTCTTTCCTCACGGTCATTTCCAATTTGCGTTTTCCAGTTACTTTCACTTTAATTTTTAATTCCCCTCTGACTTTGATTCACTCCTTTGTCACCATAACAACTGCTTATTTTGACGCCCATGAAGTATTCGAAAATATGCCCAATACCTTGCCCACGGATTCAGAAAATGCTGCAAATTTACTCAACACTTGCCGGTATGTAATCCTTCCTTACGGTCATTTTCAATTTGCGTTTACCAGTTACTTTCGCTTTGATTTTTAATCCTGATGTGTCTTTGACTCACTCCTTTGCCAGCATAACAACGGCTTATGACGCCATGAAGTGCTCGAAAATATGCCCTATAGGTTGACCTTGCCCATGGATTCATGAAATACTGCAAATTTACTCAACATTTGCCGGTATGTAATCCTTTTAAAGTTAATCTTTACCAACTATGCCTTCTTTCCATATATTTTCAGCCTTTTAAATGTTAGACCCTTTAAGTTCTAACAATTGAGTTGAGCACATGTTTTGTTTTTCTTTTTAGGTTGATAGATGGTAGTTTAAACTAACAAAAGGCCGTGAAAAAATTCAGTTTGACCTTTCTCCATTCGTATTTGAGGTACGCTCCGGAGATTCTTAACTTATTTGCTTTTTGCATAAGGGTGTAAAGATTCTAATATAAATAACTTTTTCAAAATTGATAACTCAGGGTGTGTCCGATATGGAGTACAAGAATTTTGCTTTACTGATACTTTTAATGGTAAAAGTGTTCGTCAACGATGTCTACAAATGTTGATTGTAGTTTGCTGATATGGAGCTTAAACTATATTAGACTGTCATTATAACCTCAACTATTGGTGTTGAAACTCAAAGCATTACGAACTGATTTTCAAAATAAGATCGTCTTGACGTAGACACTGAAACACGTAACTTAGAAGGCTAAAGAAAAAATAAAACTCAAGGTCAGAGAGCATTAATGGGAGGTTATAAAATTAATAGTACTCCAAAATTGCCAAGAACCAAACAAAATTAACATATTTTCCTATAAAACCTGATGATACTGAACTTTTGGTTGATGCCCTCCTCTGTTATGCTGTAATTTTGGTTAGCAATATAAGGACTACGCCTCCTAATGGCGTAAATTATATTAAAAAAAAAACTTATGATACTGCCTAAATCTATTCTGCTCTACCAAAGTTCTTTCCTTATTTTGATTACAACAATTTGTTTCAAGAACACGCACTTGAACTAACTTAAAATCTGTGAGAGAATTTGCAATAAGAAACATCTAAAACTTCTATCTAATCACGACACAATTTTATGTGGCATAAATGATTGCATAATTGCTATACTATAAATTGGTCGTTATTTATCCCTAATCAGTTGTAATTTTTTTATGCCTTTTAGCTCAACTTGATAAAGATAGATCATATATGTGTATATAATTTATTTATGGTTGAATAAAATTAAGGAGGAAGAAAACTAACTACCTTGTTATCCATATCCATGTAAATACCAAATTGGAAAAAATATGAAGGAAAAACAAACGAAGATTAAGACTCACCAACAGTTGTAGCAGCGATGAAGAGAGGAATGAAGATAGTGAAAATACAAAGTCAATATCACATAAATAGTGCTAGAAATAAGAGAGAAAAATTAAAGCACAAAAGCCAGAGAAGAAGATGCTCACAAAAAAACACATATAGGAGGCGACATAGGCAGAATTAAGTGCAATTTGTCATTATTAAGGGTTAGGCAAGAGTTTTAATTTAATAGTGATGACTGATGACCATTGGACTTATTTTATGTCTATAAATATTGATTATAGTTTACTGATAAGGAGTTTAGAGTACGTTAGATTTTCATTGTAATCTCAGATATTAATATTGGATAGATCCTGTTACTTCTCATTTTCATTTGACTATACAAAGTTCTTGCTATATTAGTATTATTAACTTAAAAGCCTCATTAACTTCGATTGTTTCTTGGTGATGTTTAAATGAATCTTCCGCTTATCCAATTTTCTTCTTAAAGTTTGAATATGTTATGTTTAATTTGTCATTTTGTTGATAGGTTGGATTATCCTCTTGCCTAAGTATTTCGCACATGACTAAGTCTGAATGTATCATTGCTTTGGCTTAAGATTTTATTTCGGTCGCAATTACATTTGATCTTTTGTTAGGTAATTTAGCAAATAGTAGTTCTTCCTTTTTCCATGGCTAAGTTTCCTTTCACACGGTTTTTGACTTGTATAAGCTTATTTGCATTGTAATGACCTTCAGTTTTAAGATTGTGTCCATTATTTCATAGAAAACTTACAAAGGTTGTCTGACATAAATTACATCCCGATAAAGGTATGAAAATGATGTTAAATCATGTATTTTCTTGGGTCTTATATAGCGGTTCCATATAAGTTAAAATTTACAACACTCTTTTCTAATGAAATACAGAAAATCTACATGCTTTGTATATGCTGTATAATTTTAAACTAGAAGGGCACCGGACATTTACAGGACTCTATTGAGAAATGAGGCTGGTAATGTGAAGTGATTAAGTTTCCGCTTTGAGGAAAGCTCTTCTCAACCTCAACGGGTTTCACTTTTCAGGACAAGGATATGTGATGTATCTTAAGAATGGATTGGTGGACTTTAAAACCTTTAGATGGCATCACTTGACAATTATGTGAAGCTCATAGCAAAAAGTTTGGAAAATGAAATGTGTGCCTAAATAAGATATGGAGGGAGACTGTATATTGGTGAGCTTATACAAACGTATATGGGCTTACTGTTAAACATAGTCATGATTTTTTCAGTCTATCTGTCTATTTATTAAATAAATATCATTTCTTTTAATTTAATCAATAGGTATGGTCTTGGATCATCAATAATGATACATTGCCATTTTCACGACTTAAACTACTTATTTGATATATTTAAACTACTTCTCAATTTGTATTTAACTTAAAAAATGACTGTGATGGAGGAACTGTTCAATAAGGCTGAATGCCTTTTTGACCTCTGTTTATACTTTATAATATGGTGGGATTTATCATGAGGAGGTGCATTTATGGATTGTTTTGGTCAAGATTTATGGAGATTAAAGATATATAAATGCAGAAGGAAAATGCATCACCCATTACATACATTTAATAGCTTTAAAGATTTAATGTAAATGGAACGTTTCATAGTAATCTCATTCTTTGTTGAAATGCTCATATTTCCTATTGCCAAGGCTAAATACTCTGTATTGAGGATATTAACCAATTCATTTTTTTCCAAAGATAACTTAATACTATAAGTTTAAATATTCTTCCTCAAGTATTGTCTATGAAGAATGAAAAGACATCTCCTTTGGCAGGCGTGGACCTGCATAACGGCAATGAGGATTATTGTAAAGCAGGGTACTTAGGACCATATTTTAATAGATTGCCTAGAAGTAGGAACATTTGCATGCCCTCATACATAGATTGTGTCATGTACGATGCTTGAAGGACCAAAATTGCACTCATAGATAACATTGAAAAAAATTGTGATTTTATCAATTTATAGAAATTATTTATGTTTGGCTACTTATGATATTTTTATCTTTCCTATTTTAGCTAAATTCATTAAAACACAATTTAATAATATTTTTAATGTGGTCCAATTAAAATTTTCATCTCCAAAAGTGAAATTGTTAGTAGTTCCCTTCAATTTAAAATAGCTGTACTTTGCTTTTTACTTATTAATATTTGCCATATGTTCCTAACGTGGTTGCAACTTGCAACATCAAAAAACAGAGAAGTAACATCCTTTCATTTTGATAGAGCACCATTCTCATTCAAGTTTATACCCTCCAATGTTTCATTCCTTTTGGACATATCAAATCTACATGAGGAGAGATCTCAAACGAACAAAAAATAGTCGCGGTTTGAAGTGATTGTGATAACGACAGACGGTAGACATGCAGTGGTAATGGTATCTCCCCACAAAGATTTGTGTATATTCGTGGATTTTACATGTATGTCATAATAAGATTTCTATATTTTCATGAATAGAAAAAAAATACCTATTCACTTTAATTTTTTTTATATATAAAGATAAAAAAGTGTGTACCCGTGTCAAGCAACTAAAAGAGTAAATTGTGAATAGCTTATGCCAAGAAAATAAAAAGAAATTTCTCTTCTTTATCTTTCTCCTTTCTTTTGTGAAACCCAACATGATATAAAATAACAAGGTAAACAATTAGGTATATATAACCTATTTTTATTATTTTTAATATTCGAATATTAGAAGATCATTTCATAAAGAAGTTTTTCTTAAACCGCGCGAAGCGCGGCAAGTTCACTAGTTATAAAAATAATTGGAGGTATCATTAGCAAATACTACTGCTATTTCCGCTGCTGCTACTTTTAATAATAGTAATAATTATAATGCCCTCAAATATTTTTGGTAACTGTTACGTTCTCGCTTAGGCTCTAAATTGGGCATAAGGATATTCGAAAAGTTGTGAAGGTGAGTGGTACCTAAATTTTACGTCCGGAAAGTTATATAGACGTCTATAAGGAAGGAGAAATAGTTTGGAACAAATCAAAATAATTTAAGCAAATAAGCGAATATAGTCGCACATGACCTAACTTTTGGCAATGACCTCACATGTCATTTTGAGCTTTAGCAATCCGTCCGGCGGTTTGAGACTTTGAGTAGCTTCATATGATGTTGTCACGACCCAAATCCCACCAAAGGGCCGTGATGACACCTAACCTTCAAGACTAGATAAGCCAATCACATCCACAACCTTAAACATCAAAACATGATATAATAAAATAAAATAGGCATAAACATAGCTAGTAGTGATAACATAAGCCAAAATTGGCAATTTACAGTACAACTTCCCAAAATCAGGTAGTACATATTCATGAGCGCTAAACCGATTATATAAAGAAGTATCAAATACATTATTGTTTAAGTGCGAAAATAACAGTATCAACATAAAGGATGGGACTACAAGGGACTTCAACGGTCATGCAACACTACCTTGAATCCTCGCGAATAGCTTATGCACTCACTCTCGAAGTGCGCTGCCTCCAGCACCAGGATCTGCACAAAAATATACAGAAGTATAGTATGAGTACGAGATAACTTGTACTCAGTAAGTATCAAGACTAACCTCGGTGGAATAGTGACGAGATTCAAGTCATATGATATTCACTAGTCAAAGAATCTGTGCAATATATCAATAACTGACAACAAAAATATATAAGGGAACACAATACCAACAATTTGGTTAAAACATGTGATAATAACTCAACGTAAGAAAAATCCATTTTTTTTACAGACAAATCATCAAGTAGAAACTGAGGCATATGATAGCGTGTTAATTACAACTTAAAAACTTATTGAAATACATGACGAAGTTAAAAGAACGCAAGTGCATGATCAAGAAATATCACCATCGTACCGCTACATGAACATCATCAATAGTGCCACCCTTATTTCGCCGCATGTGCATAATGAAGAAATGCCACTGTTATTCTGCCACAAATGCATAATCAAGATCGCCACCCGTTTTTTGCCACATGTTCATAACAATAATTACAATCGCACGACAAAGATCTTGTACCAACACTCAATTAATTTGCCCAACATGTCCACACGTGCCATAATTATCACAATACAATAAGCCAATTTATCATCGAAAGATATAAGCTCATAATTTGTCAATAAGGTACACAAGGACATGACAATATGGATGGGTGTTCAACACATAAAGTATGACTATGGCTAAATTAATTGTAGCAATCAAGTTCATGGAGTCAAAGAGTGATTGAGCATATTTTATATAACACATATCATCAAAATAAGTCATATCAGAAGACTAAGGTCTAATCCATCATAAACCACAAGTTCATGTATTCTTGTTTATTTGATCCTATGTAATATGATTGGACTGGATGCCTGTGACCACGCCGGGCAGATTGTGTTGTTATGCCTGTGACCATGCCGGACGGATTGTGTTGTTATGCCTGCGACCACACCTGACAGATTGTGTTGTTATGCCTGCGACCACGTCGGGCGGATCGTGTTGTTAAGCCTGTGATCATGCTGGGTTGATTTTGAGTATCGGCACGTGAGAAGTCTGTACAACACATGAGTTGTCCTTGCGGATCCACATTCTGATATTATGGCACGTGAGTTATCCGTGAATCACGTGAGTTATCCGTGCAGTTAATATTGAGCATGTGACCACGCCGGCAGGTTTATAATATTTAGACCGTGACCACGCTGGGTTGGTAGTACGTTGAATTGGCCGTGCTTGCGTGTGGATACGGATCCATCCTCCTAGGTTCACCCTATCATGTTTCTCTCTTGATGGTGTACACGTGGATTATGAGAAATCGATGGGTTTCTGGTTGATGTGAGCTTTGTGAGAGCTGGTTATTGTTATTGCATCGGGTTGCATGCCGCAACATGCCTTATTGGCTTATTGCTACTTGGATTGGGTTGCACGCCGCAACCGACTGCTATATGGTTATTGCATTTCATCTTTACTTGCATTTTCCTTGACTAATTACCTAATTTACTTGCATTTCTTCCTTATATGCTGGACTGTTGATTGAGCATAACACTTTAAAATAAAGAATTATGAGCATCAAAGTGGTTTTACCTGAGATTTCCTGATTTGATCACATATCTGTTCGATTTTTGTTGAAATTATGAACTGTACCGGTGTTAGTGAGTATCATTTATAGTTCTTACTTCTTTTAACTCGCCGAGGTTAGTTAGGATACTTATTGATGCGATTGGTTCTACTCATACTATACTTTTGCACCTTGCCTGCAGATCTTGGAGTTAATACTGTTGTATATGGCGGGTGGTGGCATTGAAGATGTACCCGCATTTCAGTTTTCACTACAACTAGTTCTTGGTAGTTTTAGATTTGAGATTCTGTTAATGTATATTTCAAACAGATGTTGTATCATTTTTTTTCATTTCAGTTTGTAAATCTAAGTCTTAGTGACTCATGACTTGTACTACAAGTCCTTGGGGAGTTGTATAAAGATTTAGTTATTTCACTTTTGTCTCTTAACTTTATATTAAATTGTGTTTACTGTTATTGGCTTACCTAGCGGGTTGGGTTAGGTGCCATTATGACTAGTTGGATTTTCGTCCGTGACAAGTTAGTATCGTAGCTCTAGGTTCATAGGTTCTATGAGTCATGAGCAAATGTCTTATTGGGTGTTGAATGGATGATTGCGCCTTGGTTATGGCCTCTTCTATTGGTGGTATATTGTGCTATCTCTTTCTCTATGGTTATGGTCATGCACTTCGCGTGGTTGTTTTTTACTTGCGTATGGTTGTTGATTTTTAGCATTGTGGCTCAAGGTATTTCATATGGACCGGTGTTTAGATAGGGTCACACATTGCAGTAGAGTTATGTTTGGATATGATCCTTTGTACTAGATTCGTTTGTCTTGGTTCTACTATGTGTGATGAGTTCATAGCATTGTGTTTGTGGTGATACATGTTGAACTTGCAATACGATTTTCTCATTTGAGTCAATTCCATTTTTGGGTACATTTGAGTTGTTGTTTATTAGTTCACGGATTGCACAATTTGTGGCTTTAGGTTGTATTGGTATTGTATTCCAGCAAAGCAACTTGTATTTGATGAGATGGGGTTATTGGACCGGGAACAATTGTTATTAGATTTGATTACGCTATGTTTGGAAGAATACTGTCATTAATCACCTTAGAATTTGGCTATGGTCCTTGTCGGACGTGAGAGCTCCATAACTGGTTGATCTGATGAGTAGTTATGAGTTTCTGCGTGTTTCTTTCATCATCACCAGTGTACAAAAGTTTTGAACGAAGTTTTATTTGGTATGAGGGTTATTATGGATACCGAGTTCGTTTTTGAGCAACTACTATGATCGGAAATTATTGCTACAAGTGTGCGAGCTATGCGGTATATCATGTGATTACGTCTTGGGTTATGGTTATGACTTTATACAACTTGTTCAGACTTATACAGTGTGTAGATTCGAGATTTAGGCCTTGTAACAAATTTTAGATGTTGGAATTGGGTTCCAAGAATTACGGACCAAGGTTGAAGTAAGGATCTTTAGTTATATTGTTTTGTCAGGCCTATATGGATTGGGGTGATGTTGGATCACTCCTGGATTTGCCCATGGTGAGTTTACACAGTGATTTGGAGGCTTTGGAACGACTCTTGGCACGTTCGAGGATGAATGTATATTTAAGTAGGGGATAATGTAACGGTCTGAGCGGGCGTTTTGAGCATTTGCATTCCGTTCAGCTGTTTGAAGTCTTTAGTAGCTTCATATGATGTTTTATGACTTGTGTGAATCATCGGTTTTGGTTTTTAGGTGATTCGGGATCGATTTGGAAGAATGATTCTCAACTAGGAAGCTTTAAGTTGGAAGAGTTGATAAGTTTGACTTTTGTATATTTGGCATCGGATCAGAGTTTTGATGGTTTTGTTAGGTTCGAATAGTGATTTTGGATTTTGGCGTATGCCCGGATTTGCATTTTGGGGTTTCTAGAAGGTTTCAGCACTATCTGGCAAAAGTTAAAAATTTGAAGGTTTGGAATGTTTATAAGTTTGACCGGGAGTTGACTTTGATGATATCAGGTTCGAATTGTTGTTCAGGGAGTTGGAATTGGTTTGTTATGTCATTTGGAACTTGTACGCAAAATTTGAGGTCATTTCGAGTTGATTTGATATGGTTCATCACGAGTTTTGGATGTTGAAAGTTCAAAAGTTTATTATGTTTGATTTGAGGTGCGATTCCTAGTTTTGATGTTGTTATGTGTGATTTGAGGCCTCGAGTAGGCCCGTGTTATATTTTAGGACTTGTTGGTATGTTCAGACGGGGTCCTGAGGGGCTCGGGTGAGTTTCGAACGTGATTCAGATCATTTTGGATGGTTTTTGTATTGCTGATTGTTGGTGTTTCGGTTGTTCTGCCCGATCGCGAAGATGAGGACGCGATCACGCAGTGATTCTTGAAACTAGGTATTTACTTCTTATTCGCGTTCGCGACAGGATGAACGCATTCGCGTAGAGTTAGGACTGGTCTTCTTCACATTCGCATATGCTTCTACGTGTTCGTATAGTGATAGGGGTGAGCTGGGCAGTCGATGGTTTCCTCTTCACGTTCGCGACATTGCTCCGTGTTCGTGTAGTTCTATCAGCTTTGTACATCACGTTTGTGCCGCGAATGCGGAGAGTTAATTGTGGCAGTGTAATATTTGTGCATCGCGATCATGCTGGTTCTATCGTGATCGCGTAGAGTACCATTGGGCAGTGCATATAAGTACTCTATTTCAGACCTTTGGGTTATTTTACCAAATTTTGAGTTGGGGAGCTCGGATTTGGGCGATTTTGGAGAAGAATTTCACCTCATGGATTGGATAAGCATTTTCTACTCAGTTTTGATTATAGTTCATCATTCTATCTATGATTTTGGTATTTATTGGTGATTTTGAAAGAGAAATTGGGGGGTTTTTTGTCTAAATTTTCTTAAAGTGAATATTTGAGTTTTGAACATCAATTTAGAGTCGGATTTGAGTCAAATTTGTATGGTTGGACTAGTAATTGAATGGATTTTTGGAATTTATAAGTTTTGTAGGGTTTCGAGGTGCAAGCTCGGGTTTCACGTTTTGGTTGATTTTGAGTATTTGATTAAAGATTCGACCTTTATCGATTGGGTTTGTTTCGTTGGGCATTATTTGATGTTTTTGAGTTGCTTTTGGCTAGTTTTGAGCCGTTCGGAGGTTGATTTTTGCGGGATGGAGCTTATAAAGTATTGTTTAGCTTGCTCAATAGTTGTTTTGACTTGTTTGAGGTAAGTATCTTATCTAAACTTGATTGAAGCACTAGTTGCTTGAATTATTTGTGATAGCTACGTGCTATGCATGCACATATGTATGGGGTTTGAGCCCATGTGCGAGCATCGGGGTATTTATCCATGCTCGGGGTAGTGCTTAGGCTATGATATGCCTAGAATTGACTATTAAGCTTTAAGCTATAATGTTTCTCATATTTGTACAATTCTTGTGAACTATTTGAACCATGTTTGAGGTTACGAAGAAGCTAATTCCCTGAATAAACTTGGAAATGGTTATTTCTGTGATGAAATTGCCAATTTGAGCTATGATAACACACTTTGCAGATGCCTACACTTTAGCATGTCATTTATACCAGTCCAGGAGTGGGAGATCTGTTATTCATTCATCACATACATGTATTCTTGTTTATTTGCTCTTGTGTGATATGATTGGACTAGATGTCTGTGACCATGCCTGGCGGATTGTGTTGTTATGCATGTGACCATGCCGAACAGATTATGTTGTTATGCCTGTAACCATGCTGGGCGGATTGTGTTGTTATGCCTGTAACCACGCCGGGTGGATTGCGAGTATCAGAACGTGAGTTATCCGTGCATTGCGTGAGTTGTCAGTGCAGATCTAGATACTGATATTATGGCAAGTGAGTTATCCGTGCGGTTGATATTGAGCATGTGACTATGACGGGCAGTTTATGATATTGAGCCTGTGACCACGCCGGGATGGTAGCACGTTGAATTGGCCGTGCTTTTGTGTGGATACGAATCCATCCTCCTAGGGTCACCCTCTCATATTTCTCTCTTTGATGGTGTACACGTAGATTATGAGAAATCGATGTGTTTCTAGGTGATGTGAGCTCTAGGAGAGCTGGTTACTGTTATTGGATCAGGTTGCACGATGCAACATGCCTTATTGGCTTATTGTTACTTGGATTAGGTTGAGCGCCGCAACAGACTAATATGTGGTTATTGCGTTTCATATTTACTTGCAATTTCCTTGACTGTTTACCTGATTTACTTGTATCTCTTCCTCATATGCTGGATTGTTGATTGAGCAGAACACTTTAAAATAATGAATTGTGAGCATCAAAGTGGTTTTACCTTAGATTTACTGATTTGATCACATATATGTTCTATTCTTGTTGAAATTATGAACTGTACATGTGTTAGTGATTATCATTTATAGTTTTTGCTTCTTTTACCTTGCCGAAGTTAGTTAGAATACTTATTGAGTACATGGGATCCGTTGTACTCATACTACACTTCTGCACCTTGCGTGCAGATCTTGGAGTTGATGCTGTTGTGTATGGCGGGAACTGGCATTGAAGATGTACCCGCATTCTAGTTTTCGCTACCACTAGTTCTTGGTAGTTTTAGATTTGAGATTCTATTCATGTATATTTCAAATAGATGTTGTATCATTTGTTTTCATTTCTATTTGTAAATCTAAGTCTTAGTGACTCATGACTTTTACTACCAGTCCTTGGGGAGTTGTACAAAGAGTCAGTTATTTCACTTTTCACTCTTAAATTTATTATTAAATTGTGATTACTTTTATTTCGCTTACCTAGCGTGTTTGGTTAGGTGCCATCACAACTAGTTAGATTTTGGGTCGTGACAATTATGTAACACTACTCTTATGGGATCAGTTCTTTCGCCTTGGTAAAATCGTGTGTGATATTTCGATAGGGTGTCAGTGCATATATGATTGTCTTGACTCGGATTGTCATTTGTACCTAATATTGGTCACATATATTTCATTCGAGATAGTAATTTGCGATTTTGTATTTATCTTTCTATTTAAAGAACATGTTGTACATATTTATCTGTTTCCTTGCTACTTTCCATGCCTCATACCCATCTATCTTCTTATGTATATTTGATTACTGCACCACTAGTAAGTGTTCGTGTCGATCCCTCACCACTACTTCTTCGAGGTTAGACTAGATACATACTGGATCTGCATTGATTTACGTACTCATATTACACTTCCGCATAAATTGTGCAGGTACTGAGACAGGTCTATTAGGCGATCATACAAACGCATAGGTGTAGGAGAAGACTTTGTGGTGACTTTCTTTCTATGATGTGATCCACAGTACATAGAGTCCCTTCCTATTTATTTACTGTATTCTATCTATTTTCTATTCCAGATAATTATTGTAGTATTATTGTACATTCCAGTAGATGCTCATGCACTTGTGAACACCCTTTTGGGGACTTTAGACCGTTGTTCATTGTTGTACTTCTATTGTGATATTCGATGTTATATTTTGATCACGTTCAAACCTTGAAGATGATGTTAGTATTTCACAATGAAAATGAAACAATTTTCTTAATTATTTCATCACTTGTTTTTAAAAGAGTTATAAAGTATCGATCGTTCTGTTGATTTACTTTGGCTTTCCTGGCGACAGCATTGGACACCACCATGACCCATGTTAATTGGGTTGTGGCAGCTTTGTATTAGAGCAAAAAGTTCACATAGGTCTCATTAGTCATGGGAAAATCTAGTGGAGTTGCGGATCGGTACATAGACGTCTGTACTCATCTTCGAGAGGTTACATGACAGTTAGGAATAACTTCCTTTTCTTGATTCCTTATCGTGCGAATCTATTTTAGCGTGAAGCCTATATCTTCAGTTTCTTCCTAATCATTCATACGTGATGTCGAGTACTCGATATCAGTTGGGCATTGGATAGTTATAATGATGCTACAAATGTGGTGTGAGATGGTTTTCCCTGCATTATGAGGGCGAACTACTATTGTCGACTTATGGAGGGATGTTCAATATTTTCATCCAGTGTTTGTGTTACCCACGGGTTCATGGCTATATAGGGTGTATTGTGATGCTTCACACGTTAATCTTTACACGGTGTTGGTGTAGAATGGTAAGGTGTTTACTTATGTGTCGCGACAGTTAAAGCTTCATGAAGAGAATTATTGGGTTCATGATTTGGAGTTTGGCATCTGTTCCAGCGGAGGGGAGGCATATGGGCTATAGATGTTCAGGCTTTGGCCGATAGATTTTTGAGATTGGGTATTTCCGAGCTCAGTAGAGTTCTTGCTTTTATGTTGCGCAATCGCCCTTATTTGTGCTGATTAAGGATCGTTAGTATGATTATCTCCATTTGCGTGTCCTTAGGGATATGGTGTTGCGAGGCAGTGCTAAAGAGGTGGTCCGCAGTGATGACGATGTGTTGCGACTTCAGAGTCGAATTTGTGTTTCCAGTGTTGATGGTTCGAGGGAGATGATGCTTGAGGAGGCTTAGAATTTTTGGCATTCTGTTATTCCAGGTGTTACAGAGACGGATTGTGATTTGAGGCAGCATTATTGGTGGCGGAGGATGAAAAAGGACATTGTTGGACATGTCTCGCGGTAGTTGAATTATCAGTAGTAGTACGAGAAATAGGGACCAGGTGGTTTTTCTTTGGAAGATGGCTATACCAGAGTAGAAATGGGAGCGTATCATTATATATTTTTGTGGTATTGTAGCCACATGCTTTGAGGAAGCTTGGTGTGATCTAGGTCATTATGGACAAATGACTAAGTCTGCGTATTTCATTCGAGTGATAACTTCTTACATTTTGATAATTCAGAGGTAACGAGAGGGGGTTTGCTTAAACTACATAGGGAATGTGAATTCTTGATTATCATTTTTGGGTGCAATATAGTCTCAAGATTTTAACTCGTTGCTGGACCTTCAGTTGAAGTTGTTGGAATGAACGAACTGTTAGAGCTGGTGGACGAGTGTGGTCCCGGTAGGATTAATTGATTTCATAGTGGCTATACCCATGGAAATGTCATAGAAAGATGTCAATATGAGGTTACACACGTGTGAGAAGGGTAGATGTGGTACAATTTATTTTGAGGTTCTTATGAAGAGTTTTACCTACCATCAAATGAAATGTATGTACTATGATGTGAGTCTGGATCGCTTTGGGAAGTTGACACGATTGTAATGGGGTTGAGTGTGCATTTGGGCTAATAATTTGGGATATGTTATAGCCAGTGCAACATGAGCTTATGCAAAAATTTCGACTAAGTAACGGTGTGAGATCATGGTAGCTAGGAGAAGGGGAGCCTATAATGGGTCTTTGAGTTATGTGATTATGGTTTAAAGACAAGTAGAGGAGCATATTTGGGTCATAAGTTCATGTGTTGATGTTCATTCTAAGCTAAGGGACATTGGTAGATTAGTCATTACTTCAAGGATGATTCGAGCGAGGAATTGCTGGATGCATGTTGTATTTCACCTTATCGATATACGGAGGTTGGGAGATGGCTCAGATTTGATATTTCTTTATGGATCTAGTGTGCTAGGGAAATAACTCACTTGGTTTCTTCTTCTGGTTTATTCATGTACTAATGGAGCACTAATTGTTTGGTATTTCTGGCTATGTATTGGACTAGGTCAGCGTGGGTGAACCTCGAGAATGGTTCTAGTGGGTTTGAGATCCAAGATATGGTACATAAGGGTTCCAGATTCGTGTGAGATTGTGAAAGTGACTTGGAGTTGTTCTATATCATTATTGGTTCTGCTAAATGTTTGAGAGATGGAAGAAACAACTTCAGATTCGTTGAAGGTCTCTTAAGAGTGGGCAGTTTGGTTTGAGGTACCTTTGAGTGCATGAGAGGGAATAAAGTGGCTTATGGGTCTTAGGACATCATGGTATCATGTTGGCATGACTTGGGATGAATTTTGATTGAGGGCCATAGTGTACTGGGAAAGTGAAGTGTTATCTTGAAGGTAAGTCAAGAGGAATTTGAAGAAGTTGGATCTATTTAACTGTGACTCAGATCAATATGGTAATGGATATGATCAGTTTCTTTTGTGTGATAGGTCTTTGCAGGTGCTTTTGTGGAAAGACCTTTGGGTTGGTAGTCTGCGTGACTTGGTTGATTTAGAGAGAATCAGTTCTGATGGTTTGGTTATGTGCAAATGGGTTCCGAAGAGTTTGCAATGGTTTTGACCATGACTTAAGGTTGATGTTTTCTATGAGTATGGAGAGTTTGTTGTGTGTCATAATTTTCTCCTGAAATGAGTTAAGTGGAAGGTTTCTGGCCAACAGAGTGCTTATTCTACCCGTAACTTAGAATTAATAATAGAATTCTCGTATTTTGATATTATAGCATGATAGATGCAGTGAGCCATGAGACATTAGGGTTTAATGGACAAGGTTGTTTTTCAGTTTCAGAAGAAAGATCATGAGTTCTACACAGCGTGAGAGATTTCAAAAATTTAAGAGAATACTACCACAATCTTGTATCATTTGAGAAGGGTGAGAGTTATAGAAGATGCATTGTGTATTGTGCAGATGCTTGACTAATACTACCGAGATCGCATGGTTGACAACCGTTGATGTTATGATTTCGCTACTTGATACAGAATATTTTATTGGAATGTTTCTCCTGAGGTGATTGTATATGCATGGTGTATCAGTCATTTAAGTGGGAGAGCTAGAGGTCGGATATGGAAATTCCTGTATTCTTGAGGTTTAGAGACCACTTGATTATTCACATGCATGTGGTGGCACTGTTTAGGACTTTTGGCGATATGCAAGCGATATGGATCTTGAGATGTTGATTTGCTCATTGCACCGTAGTTGTACTTGTCTTTTATTTTTCGTAGCGCATTATTCTATATGTCTTCCCAAGGTTATGTTTATGCACTTTGTGTGATTGTTGTTAATACACATGTATTTGATGAATATGAGGTTTATGGCTCGATGATAATTCCCATGGGGATGTTATGGGATCGGGTTGCATGCTGCAACGGTCATAGGTGCGATACGATTTCTTGTACTCATTTCATGTGTTTTGCTTCTCTTTTGTGGAACGAATTCATAGTATTTTGTTTTGTTGTTATACCTGTTGCACGTGCATGATAGTTTTTGTACTTGGGTTCCCTTACTATTATTGGTCATATTGTTGTTGCTTGTTTGGCACATGGATCACGTTGTATGAGATTCTACATGGTATTTGATGTAGCATGTCGGCCGAGTAGCATGTACTGGGTGAGATGAGGTTATTGGACCTAGAATTAATGCAATTAGATTCGGCTAAGGTATATTTGGAATAAGGTTACTATTAGATAACTTAGAATTTGATAATGGTTCTTTTCAGATGAGAGAACTCCATGACTTGTGGTTCTGAAGGGTGGTTTTGAGTTACTACACGTTACATTCATCATTAGCAGTGTTGCGAAGTCTTGGCACAATGCTCTATGTAATATAAGGTATGTTATCAGTACCGGGTTCGATAATGAGCAGTTGTTGTGGGCAGAAGATATGGTATGGGAATATGAGTTATGGGGAACATTGTGGAGTACATTTATGACTTGATGCAACTTGTGGGGATTGATATAGTGCCTACATACCAAAATCGGATGATATAGGTAATTTCGGATGATGGAATTTGGTTTTAAGACTTGTGGGTAAAGGCCGAAGGAAGAATGTTCAGTTTGGGGGGGGGGGTGTTAATGGACTTATATGGATTAAGGTGGCATGGTTGTGTGTATGAGGAGCTGATACACTTATTTGACGGCTTTGGAATGACTCTGGGCACATTCGAGGACGAATATATGTTTAAGTTGGGGTTGGGGGGGGGGTAACGATCCGACCATTCATTTTGAGCTTTAGCAATCTGTTCGGCGGTTTGAGACATTGATTAGCTCCATATACTGCATTATTATTTTCGTGTATGGTTGGGTTTGATGTTTGAGAGTTGATTCTCAATTTAAAAGCTTAAAGTTGGAAGCGTTGTCCAAGGTTTGACTTTTGAGTAAATGACCTCGGAATCAGGATTTAAAGGTTCCAATAGGTTTGTATAGTGGTTTTGGACTGGGGCATGTGCTCTGGTGAGTTTTGAGGTGATTTTGGTTAATTTTGAACCACTTTTCAACTGCTGGTTTTCTAGTGTCCAGGTATGCATCGCGATCACAAGGGTACATACGTGATCGCGAAGAGTTGTCGAGCTGGGGGATTCATTATAGTCTCAATGTGTTGTACGCAATCGCGGAGTTGGATCTTGGCAGCTGAATTTTGGTCACCGTATTCGCAGGCTTTAGGTCGCAATCGCGAGTTGTGGTGGAGCAAGTCTACGCATTCACGAGTAGTGTACAAGTTCACGTAGAGGAAGCGGCAGGTTGAGGGATCTTCTACGCGTTCACGATTGCGATATCACATTCGTTATTCAGGTAAAGCGGGACACCTTCGCATTCACGAAGGGAGGGACGCGATCGCGGAGGCACATTTGAGGTAGCAGACTATTGTGCTTCGCGATCGCGGAGTAGTGTCTTGAGATCGTCAAGAGTAATCCATGGGCAAAATATATGATTGGGATATTGGGGCTTAGCTCACTTTTATTGCCTTCTCTCATGAAAAGGCAAATTGGAGCGATTTTGAAGAGCCATTTTCTTAATCTAACATAAGGTAAGTGATTTCAACTTTTTGTGAGCTAAATACATGGATTATATATGGAATATAATATGGAAATTGGTAGAATTGTTTGGTTATTTTGGGATTTTTGTTGGAAACCTAAAATTTGGTAAAAAGCGAATTTGACCACAAAATTGAACATGGGTTAGAGAAAAAAATTTATATATTTGAGTTCGTCATGCTATGTGTGATATTTATTTTTGAGAATTTTCGTAATCCGGGCGTGTGGGTTCAGGGTTGACTATTTTTGACTTTTCGTTTGGGGTTGGATATTGTTTCTAATTGATGAATTATGAGTTTTTGAGTATGCTCTGATTGGTTTGCACATTCTTTGTTTTTTCCGGGTTGTTCGACGTTGGTTTGAGGTGTTAGAGCGGCATATGAGCTAACATATGATTTGGAGCGAGATAAGTCTCTTGCCTAATCTTGTAAGAGGGAACTTACTCCCCTAGGTATTCTATTTTCTATATTCTATATATTGTGGGAGCTATGTACGTACGAGGTGACGAGTGCCCGTGCGTATGCTAGAGTTTTGATATTTTCGGATAGATTTAGACTTGTACCATGCTTTAATTGTACTACTTGAGTTAATATTGCCTGTATAAATGCTTTAATTCATGTTTTAGCCTAGACTTGACTAGTGTAGATTTTTGTGCTTTGCTATTCTAGAGACTTGACACACTACTTGATTAGTCGCGGAAATTAAACCTTCTCTTACGTATTTACTCTCGTGTCATACTATTTTTTTCGGAAGTTTCATGATTATTCAACTCATAAGTTTATTCGCGAATTGGGCTAGTGACCCGTCAAAAGTTTCTATATTCTTATGAGATTTGTCTGATCGCATCAGCACTACTCTTATGGGATCTGGCCGTTCACCTCGGCAGAATTATGTAATACCACTCTAATGGGATCGGTCCGTTTGCCTCAGCAGGATTCGTGGTTTTAGCTAGCCATGCGATTGTCTTTCTTCCTACTAAGAGGGAGAGAGTGGGGATATTAATTGATGGTCTTACTTTTGGAATTAGCCTACAATTGGCCAAGGAGACCGGGGATGATATTTCTTTATAGCGGGCAATAGAGATTACTAGACGGATCAAGATTATTCATGGTCAGGGTAGCGAGGCGGTATCTAAGAAGATGCCTCATCAATTTGGTGGTTTTAGTGGTGCCTCGTCTGGAAGTAGGGGTGGTTCATTTGGTAGAGGCCATCCTCCGAGGCCAATTCAGTTAGCACTCCAGGCATCCCACAGTACTTCGGGTAGTCGTGGTTCATATCACCCTCATCCTGTGCCGCTAGCCAAGAATGCACCTTCAGCTCCTACCAGCACACCTCCGATCCAACGTTATCAAGATCGTTATTCAGGCCGACCATATTAGTTCCATAATCAGTAGTTATAGCAGTGGAGGACTTGTTATACTTGTGGAGATTCGAGCCACGTCATGAGGTTTTACACTAGGTCATAGGGAAGCATGCTAAAGCAAGTTTCTCGTGCCATGGTTCCGGCAACAATTGGTCCACCGCCTACTCAACTAGCTAGAGACGAGGGTCAAGCTGCTAGAGGTGGAGTTCAGGCCATTAGAGGTGGAAGTCAAGCCATTAGAGGTGGAGGCCAGCCAGATAGAGGCCGTTTGAGAGGCAAAGTTTAGAGTGGTGGGACCTATACTCATTTTTATGCATTTTTAGCTAGGGTTGAGGTAGAGTCATATGATGGCGTCATCATAGGTATTGTTCTGTTTTGTCATATAAATGCCTCCATTTTATTTGATCCAAGCTCTACTTATTCATACGTGTCATCCTATTTTGCTTCATGTCTGGTTATGCCTCGCGATTCTTTGAGTGTGCCTATTTATGTGTCCACGTCTGTGGGAGATTCTATTGTGGTAGATCGTGTTTATCATCCGTGTGTGGTTTCTATCGGGATATTTGAGACTAGGGTATATTTTCCACTTCTTGATATGATGGACTTTGATATTATCTTAGGTATAGATTGGCTGTCACCTTATCACACTATTCTAGATTGTCACTCCATGACTTCGACATTAGCCATGCCAGGGTTACCTCGATTAGAGTGGAGAGGGACACTTGGCCACTCTACTAGCAGGGTTATTTCTTACGTGAAGGCTCGACGTATGGTTGAGAAGGGGTTTCTAACATACTTGGCCTATATACATGATCCTAATGCGGAGGTTCCTTCCATGGATTCAATACTAGTTGTACGTGAGTTCCAGAGGTGTTTCTTACAAATTTTACGGGGATTCCACCCGATAGAGATATCGATTTCTTAATAAACTTGGGTCCGGTCACTCAACCCATTTCTACTACATAATAAAGTTGAAGGAGTTGAAGGAGAAGTTACAAGATTTGCTTGATGAGTGATTCATTATACCTAGTGTATCGCAATGGGGTGCACCGGTGTTGTTTGTGAAGAAGAATGATGGAATGATGAGGATGTGTATAGCTTATCAGCTGTTGAACAATGTCACTATCAAGAACAAGTATCCTTTGCTGAGGAGTGATGACTTATTTTATCATCTTTAGGGTGCCAAAGTATTTTCGAAGATTGATTTGAGATCTGGCTACCATCAGTTGAAGATTAGGGCATCAGATGTCCCTATGACAACTTTTCGGACTTGGTATGGTCACTATAAGTTCTTAGTGATGTCATTTGGATTGACTAATGCCCCAATAACATTTATGGATTTGATGAACCAGGTGTTCAAGCCCTATTTTGATTCTTTTGTGATCGTCTTCATTGATGATATCTTGGTTTACTTCCGCAATCGATAGGAACATGAGTAACATCTTCAGATCTTACTTCAGACTCCGTAGGACAGTCAGTTATATGCCATGTTTTCAAAGTATAAGTTTTGGTTGGACTCGGTTACCTTTTTGTGCCATGTTGTATCTTTCGAGGGCATTAAGGTGGATCCCAAGAAGATTGAGGTTGTTTAGAACTGGCCTAAACCTACTTCAACTATAGAGATTCAGAGCTTCCTAGGTTTGGCGGGTTATTATCCCCGGTTCATGGAGGGGTTTTCATCTATCTTAGACCCATTAACTAAGTTGACCCAGAAGGGTGCTCTTTTCAGATAGTCCAATGAGTGTGAGTTGAGCTTTCAGACACTCAAGATTGCATTAACTACAACCCTAGTGTTGGTGTTGCCTACATATTTGAGATCTTACACCGTGTATTCTATACTTGAGAAAGCACATCACTATGGAGATACCAGAGTGGAAGTAGGAGCGCATCACTATGGATTTTGTGGTAGGCTTGCCACAGACCTAGAAGAAATATGATGCAATCTTGGTTATTGTGGACCGGTTGACTAAGTACACACACTTCATTCCGATGGCGGCTACTTATTTTTCAGAGAGGTTGGCTCAAATTTACATTCAGGAGATTATCCTCCTGCACGACTGCCGATTTCCATCATTTTTGACAGAGACACGCAATTCATATCTCATTTTTGGAGATCCGTGTAGCGTGAGTTGGGCATACTGGTTGAGGTGAGAACATCATTTCATCCAGATGGACAGACAGTCTGAGCGCACCGTTCAGATCTTGGAGGACATGTTACGTTCTAGTGTTATGGATTTCGGATGTTCATAGAACCACTTCTTACCTCTTGCAGAGTTCGCCTACGACAACATTTACCAGTCGAGTATTCAGATAGTGCCGTATGAGGCCATATATGGGAGGCGATGTCGTTTGCCGATTGGTTGGTTTAAGCTCGGAGAGGCTAGATTGTTGGGTACTAATTTTGTTCATGATTCTATAGAAAAGGTTGAGGTAATCTAGGAACGACTTCGTACAACTCAGTCTAGGCAGAAGAGTTTTGTAGACCAGATGGTTAAGGATGTAGCTTATATGGAGTGAGAGAGGGTTTAGCTTAGAGTTTTGACATGAAGGGCGTGATACGGTTTGGAAAGAAGGGCAAGTTGAGCCCTAGGTATATTGGTCCTCTTGAGATCCTTAAGAGAGTTGGTGAGGTGGCCTACAAACTTGCATTACCACCCAGCCAATCAGGAGTACATTCGATATTCTATCTTTTCATCCTTTGGAAGTACCATAAGGACAACTCGCTTGTTTTGGACATAAGCACTGTTCAACTTGATGAGAATTTAACCTATGAGGAGGAGCCGGTGGTTATTCTAGCATGGCAGGTTCGAAAGTTGAGAACTATGGGTTTTTCCATATATGAAAGTGCAATAGAGAGGTCAACTGACCGAAGCAGCTACGTGGGAGTCCGAGGCTGATACGCAAAGTAGATACCAACACTTTTTCGCCAGTCCAGGTACTTTTCTATGTATGTTTGAGGACATACATTTCTTTTAGAGGTGGATAGGGTGACGACCTGATAGGTCATTTTGAGTAATAGCTCTTATTTCCATGTCACGAGACCTCTATTAGCTCCTTTTGATGTTTCTCGATTTGCGTACGCAGTCCGTATCTTTTTCCAAAAAGTTTTTACGTAAACATTTGAAGAAAATATGATTGTTGGCTTCAAAAACAACTTGAGTTGACTACGTCAATATTTTGTGTAAACGACCCCGTATCGGTATTTTGATGACTCTGATAGGTCCATATTGTGATTTTTGGACTTGGGCATATTCCCGACATTGAATTTGGAGGTACCTAGATTGATTTGACTTATTTTGCGGAAAGTACGCAATTTGAAAGTTTTGAATTTTTCTAGGTTTGACCGCATGTTGACTTCACAACTTTTGGGTTCGGATTTTGATTTTGAGACTTATAATAAGTCTGTTTTTCTATTTGAAACTTGACTGTGAAATTTGGTGCAAATCAGAGTTTGTTTTATATGATTTAGACGCTTGGTTGTGATTTTAGAGGTTTTTGAGTTTTCCTTAAAATTTCATGCATTTTGACGTTCAATTCATAGTTGTAGGCATTATTTTGGTGTTTTGATCGCACGAGCGAGTTCATATGATGTTATTACACTTGTGTTCATGTTTGGTTTGGAGCCCGAGGGGCTCTGGTGAGTTTCAGATAGGCTACAAACCATTTCAGACTTAGGATATTCTGGTTTTCAGCTGCTTATGATGTCTGGTGCTTTGTGCTTCTCGATCGCGAAGCTACTCTCGCGATTGCGAAGGGGCAATTGGGACCGGGGCAGATTTTTTTTACGTGAACCAGAGGAGCTGGTCGCGAAGGCAAAGCAGAGGGGGTCTTACTCTTTACGAACGCGATAGGCCTCTCGTGAATGAGAAGAGTTATGGGATCTGGGGAAGGTCAGTCAAGGTACTCTTCACGAACGCGGGCCTTGGATCGCAAACGCGAAGGCAAGAGGGGAACTAAGCCTTCGTGAATGCAAAGGCCTTTTGGTCGCTGCTCTTTGCGAATGTGTAAGGTGCTTCACGAACGTGAAGAACACCTGACGCCAGATATTAAATATCTAAAAGTCGGGGTTTGAACCACTTTTCACCATTTTAAGTTAGAGCTCTGCCTAGAGGCGATTTTGAAGAGGTTTTACATCCCAACTTCATTGGTGAGTAAATTTTTACTTATTTTGTCACATTTCCATAAACACCTATTGATTTTAACCTTTAATCTAGGATTGTTCATGGTTGAGATTAGTCAAGGGATTTGGGTAGAGGATTTTGTAAAATTGATATTTAGACCTTAAATTGAGGTCGGTTTTCGAAACAAATTACATAACTGAGCTCGGGGGGAGGGGGGTGAATGGGTAATTGGGTTTTGGTCCGAATATCGGGTTTTGACCAAGTGAGCCTGGGGTTGACTTTTGTTGACTTTTTCCTCTTTCATCAAAGATTGAATCATTTTCACTCGTGGGCTGTTTGTAAAGCCTATTTTGATATATTTGAACTATATTTGGATAGATTTGATTGGTTGGAGGCTAATTCTAAAGAAAAAGCAACGGTTGAGCATTGATTTGGTTGCAGAGTAAGGTAAGTGTCATGGTTAATTTTGACTTGAGGGATTAGGACTTGTTGGTGTATTTGCTATGTGACTTATGTGTGGGAACGACATATATATAAGGTGATGAGTATATATACGTTGTTATCGGGTTAAAGCATGCGGGTGTAAATTGTTTTATTGTATTATGTTATTTCCATGACCTTGTTTTCCATGCCGTAGCTATATTATTACTTCTTTAATTGTTCGCCTTCTTATCTATAGACTATTTTGGAATTTTGAAAGTTGAGATGAATTATCATTACACTAAGATTGAAGTGAAGTAACTTCCCACCTTATTTTTCTATTTTGAATTAATGTTGTTTCTTAGTGAGGAAGAGTAAAAAGTACGAAGGGTGTTGCCGTGCCATTTCAATTATGATATTACATTGTGAGGACAAGAGTAAAAGCAGGGAAGGTAATGCCGTGCCATTATTGATTTCATTGCTTTACTTTGTTTTCGGATTGATGATATAATTGGTTGCAATATTATTGTTTTTGGAAAAAGGTTATTGTTGCTTTATGTATTTACTTATACATGATCTCGTAGGTATCTTGTCATAGACTCGTCACTACCTAGCCGGGGTTAGGCTCAGATCTTACGGAGTACATCGAGTCGGTTGTACTCATGCTACACTTCTGTGCTTCTTGTGTAGATACTGGTGTTGATCCCAGCGGTGTCTAGTGGTGTTGTGCTCAGATTCAACTGTATTGGAGACTTGAGGTATAGCTGCATGCCGTCCGTAGCCGTGAAGTCCCCCTTTTTATCAGTTTACTGCTTATTTAGTCTCGAACAGTTGGATTTTGTTTCGGACCGTATATGTAGTATTCTAGATGTTCATGTACTTGTGACTCTGAATTTCTGGGAGTAGTTAGCATCGTTTTATTTCTATTAATACTATGTTAAATTCTGAGTTTATTTATCATTAAATATCATTACTTTGTATTAATTGTTAAAGATTGGTTAATTAATTTAATAACGTCGGCTTTTCTAGCAAGTAGATGTTAGGTGCCACGATCCCAAGGTTGGGAATTCTGGGTTGTGACAGTATTTCTGTTATGACATTTGACATTATATTTCGTTCATGTTCAAACATTGAAGATGATGTTAGCATTTTACTATGAAAACAGAACGATTTCGCGTATTTATTTCATCACTTGTTTTAAAAAGAGTTATGAA
The DNA here is from genome assembly GCF_000390325.3 of Nicotiana tomentosiformis. NCBI lineage: Eukaryota > Viridiplantae > Streptophyta > Magnoliopsida > Solanales > Solanaceae > Nicotiana > Nicotiana tomentosiformis. The sequence goes on from NC_090816.1 coordinate 35,578,329, forward strand.
CTATCGATCGTTATGTTGATTTACTTTGGTTTGCCTGACGACATCATTTGGTTCCATCATGGCCTATGGTGGGAATTGGGTTGTGACACTTCAAACAATCATATCTCCCAATGTAAAATGAATTAAGATTTGAGCTATGTATCTAATGAAAGCCCTTTGGGTCTAGTTTTCAGAACTTCAAACATTCGTCATTCTAACATTAATACTGGAAGTTAGGACCTTTTTACTAAAAGATAGTCAAGCAAAAATCTGATTCCGGAGAGAATGCCTTGACACGATGCCCTGGGTAATGCATCAAGCTAAAATTGGGACAAAATTACTAAAAGTGTTTTTTAATATCCCCCTTACTGCGGGAGACGTTGGTCAACGTGGAAGAATAAATTTTTGTGACTTTAAAATGCGTAAAATAAAAGAGCACTCCGGAGAGATAGAAACCTTGTTATTTTTATACCATTTTGAAGAGGGTTTTGAGAGCAAGAATGACCTAGGGGTTCCCCAATCCACCCAAGGTAAGATCCCTACCATGCATTGAAGTTAAAAATTAGAGATTAACATGGTTTAATACCTTCTAATTCCTAAAACGTAGGTTTCAACTCAAGAATTAAAGAGTTCTTTAAGCCCCAAAAATCTAAGGTTTGTGGAGTCCTCGTTCAAGGTAAATTTTGTTACTTTCAAGTGTTAAAATCATACCCTTACAACGTATTATTATTAGAGATTATAAATTATGTGATAATTATGGGTGGAAGGCAATGGGAAGCCATTAATGTATGTATATCAACTTGAAGGAGAAGATGAGTTGAATAAGATTGATCAGGTTAATGGTTTTAAACTCCTCAAATGTAGATTTTTGAAGCGTGAGCTACACGCATTTTTGAAGGGGAAACTTGAACATTCGGTGATATTTGGATATAATTATATATCATTATTGCATTACTTATCCTACATGTTGGCGTTTTAATGATGAATTGTGCGACGTTTGAGCTTAATCAAGTTGATCTTATGTGTAGGACCATTTGATTGCAAAGAGGAATGGAAGTTACACGAAATGCAATTGAAAATACAAGAAAAGAGCACGAAAGAAAAAATCGGCGCAAGGTAAGGAGAAGTAAGCACTTCCTAGACCAGGCTTTAGCTAGGTCCCCTGTCAGAGAGAAACGTATTTCCTTGTAGAGTTTTGACATTGAGACTTCGACTCAACACCTATAAATAGTCCTTAAACTCATTTTTGAAAGAGGAATTTCGACTTTGGAGATAAAGGAGCCTCTGTGGAGGCCGGAGTTCATCAGATTCTATCTTTATTCTACCAAAGTTAGTAATTGTTTTGTTTCTTTGGATGATTTGTTGTTTGGTTACCATGTCTATTAGAGCTAAATTCATTTTTGAGGGTTATGGTTCTTTCATGGCTATTGTTATTCGAATATTCATTTTGATTTTTTGATTTATCATATTGGCTTATTTATTCAATCATGCGCTTAAGTATTTGAATTTTTGATCACCAATTGAATACTATCTACGAATCTAGTGTTGAACTCGAAAGTGGAAATTCTAGATTGCACATTGAATTGTATAGAGCAAGTTCTTTAACCTGGGCATCGGTGAATATATTAACAGTTAGGATAGACATATGCTAATTGCCTTGCTTGGTTACTACATAGGAATTATGAATGCATTCTTATTGATTCTAACTCTATTCACATATAGGCTTTAGGTTAGCTTGAATAGGCGAGTCAGAACTCGTAGATTCTTATGAGCAATATTGACCCGGTCAGCCAATACCCTAAATAATTTAATTAGTCAATTCAAGTGAAGAATATAATAGGATTGTTAGATAGCCCATAACCCTAGATCGTTTTCATTACATTAATAACATAAAAATATGCTCTTCCTTTGTTAAGAGTTCACTAGTCATTTTTCCTTTATTTAAAGTTAAACACTTCTGCGTTTAACTCTTGTTTAGATAATTAGGATAGTCCAATTTAGTTAATAGTTGATCACAAATCCCCGTGGATTCGATACTCTATCTAAGCACTTTATTACTTGATGACTGCATATACTCGTATGTGCATTTGACCGTAACAAGGTTTTGGAGCCGTTGTCGGGGACTTAGAATTAACTATTTTTCTATATCAGATTTTTACTTTTTATATATTCAAGTTATTTTTAATTTTTTTTGTTTATTGTATTATTTTGTTACTTATGTTAACATGGCATGTTAGGATAAAAATTGGTCGAATGATGGTTATTCTTATTTTGATGATCCTTGTTCCTATTGTAGAGGACTCCACATGTGGCAAAATTGTCAGAATGTTCCCGGGAGCGGATTGTACGCACAATCTGAATCCTACGAGTGAAATATTTATAATATTTGTGGTGGTCAAGGTGGACATTGAGATGATTGTCCTAATTTTTTTTATCCTTCTCCGATCCCTTCTTATGATCTTTGTAATAATGTTTGTGAATTTGATAGGTGCAATGAAGTGCAGGAAATGGAATACAATGCCTGAATGAGGGATAGTTTGAAGCACGTAGTAGAGCAACGAGATGAACTCTGAAAAGCTATGAAAAGAATTAGTGAGGCAAGCACAAAATGAAGGCTGATGTGGAAGAATTGAATAGCTAGATTATGTCATTTGGGACTTGTGTTCAAAATTTGAGATCATTCTGGGTAGGTTTGACACAGTTCGACATGAATTTTGGAAGTAGAAAGTTCAAAAGTTCATTAAGTTCGATTTGAGGGGTGATTTATCATTTCGATGTTGTTATGTGTGATTCGAGGCCTTGAGTAGGTCCGTGTTATATTTTGAAACTTGTTGGCATGTTCGAATAGGGTTTTGAGGAGCTCAGGTGAGTTTCGGGCGAGATTCATATTATTTTGTCTCATGTGGCATGGCTGAAGGAATTTATGGTGCTGGTGTAGGTGCATCTTTGGAAGCTTGGTCATAGAAGTGAGTCCGTAGATGCGGGCTCTTCATCGCAGAAGCGAATTCGGACTGGAGGGCGTGAGGCCATAGGTGCGGGGAGCTGAGCGCATCTGCACAATTGCATGTATGGTCCGTGAGTGCAGAAGCACGACCGCATAAGTAGATTTGCTATTGCAGATGCTACGAGTGCTGGGTCAAAGTATTTTCACAAAAGCATAATTTCTGGTCGAAGAAGAGACGCCGTAGTTGCGATGTGTTGTCTGCATATTCGGAAATGCTTGGTGGATGTTATATAATATCAAGGGTTTGTTCATTTGTTTTTTTGAGCTGAGCACCTCGGATTCAACCGATTTTGGAGGTGATTTTCACCACATGAATTGGATAAGTGTTTTATACTCGGTTTTGAATATATTTCATTGTTTTTGGGGGTGATTTTCACCAGAGGAATTGGAGGTGATTCCATCTTTGTTTTTTGCATTCGATTGATGAAATCAAAAGAGGAATTGAGGTTTTTTGTCTAAACTTTCCTTAGGTGAATTTTTGAGTTTTGAACATCGATTCAGAGTCGGATTAGAGTGGAATTAGTAGCTGTCATGACCCAAAATCCACTAAAGGTCGTGATAGCGCCTAATATTGCCGTCAGGCAAGCCAACAGTGATATATTGACTTAATTACCCATTATGTAATTTTGAAATTATAATTTTCCTAAATAAAATCATATGAAATAGAATTTACAAAACTATAATAACAAACAACCCATGGGAACCCCCAAAACCCGGTGTCACAAGTGCATGAGCATTTTCTAAGGAATATAATAATGATACAACATTCATCCTGAATGTAATAAGATAGGATAAAATAAATAGTACAATGGAGATCGGTGGACTGCGATGCGTAACCTGGAATGCAACTCACATAAAGTCTCCTCAATAGGTGCGCCTACGCGCCAAGGTGATCATCAAATGAACTTGTCAGATCCTGCACATTTAGTGAAAAATTATGTAAATCAACGCATACCCAGTAAGTATCTAGTCTAACCCCGGAGAAGTAGTGACAAGGGGTCGACATCGACATTTACTAAAGGTCTAATAAAATAATATAATAAAGCATAAGTAGGTATGAAGCATACGACAATGATGGGGTAAATCTACAATTTACATAATCTACCAATTACTTCTTTTAAAGCATGAATTTCTGGATCTTGTATTCTACCTTAACAGATCAGAGAAAGTCAAGTGTCAATCTCAAATAAATAAGGAATACCACACAAGATGCCGGGCATCAGTGGCAAAATTAGCTTGTGAATATTCGGTCTACTAGCGATATAACGCACGATTCTGTCGAGGTCGTTTGGATCGATCTACAATAATGTGTACACTACCGAGGGTCGATCGACGCAAATCATAGATGCATCTATTATACTGCCGAGGCATTAGGTCCGCTCCACAAGAAAAGGAAGGAAGTTACCGAATTACGAGACACGTGTTTATAATACCGTACATGAGTACCAAATGGATATAATCTTTACCGTTTCTCAAATAACTCGCCCACAACTCAAAGTGTTAAGGCTTGGCCTAGTATACATATATTTATTTCTAAATCAATTTCATTTATAACTATAAATAATTGAGCCAGCATAACGAGTTCAAAGAATTCAATTATTAGATGATAAAGTCCAAAGTCTACCAGAAAATAAGCATGCTTTACCTACGTACGGACTCTCGTCACCTCGAAGGTATGTAGCACCCACAACTAGTTGCACATAACAATAAATATCACCTAGGGGTAGTTTCCCCCTCACAAGGTTAGACATGAGACTTACCTCGCTCCGAAGTTCCATAACCAGCTCCAACGTCACTTAACCACTCAACCCGATGCTCGTCTCTTTAAAACTAGTCAAACAACGTACAAACTAATTAAAACATACCCCAATACTTATAATCTAACAATTTAAAATGATTCCTAACTATGCTTAAAAGCCAACAAGGACAACCCTCGGGCCCATATGCTCGGATTCTAAAAATTTCTAAAGATAAACTTCACCCATAACACCACGAACTAAAATATATAACTTATTCCAAATTCCATGTCCAATTTCGTGGTCAAAATCCAAAAATATCAAATTCTTGGTTTTCTACCAAAATCCCAAGTTTCTACAAATTTCCATGTTTAAATCTATATACATACCATGTATTTAACTTGTAATAGGTGGTAATCACTTACCTTGTATTGCTTGATGAAAATTTCCCTTTGAAGCTCTCCAAAGTTCGCCCCAACCAAGTGAAAATGGAAGAAAATAGGCCAAATCCCGTTATTAAAAGAACACACTGCCCAACGACCTCTCGCACCTGCGGCCACTGGACCGCTTTTGCGATTCCGCAGGTGTGGCAAAAATACCGCTTCTGCGGTCCTCCTTCATCCCCCTTGCCTTCACATTTGTGGACCAGACTCCGCTTATGCGGAGTCACACCTGCGACCAAGAATCCACTTCTGTGGTATAGCAAGTGCGGCACAAACCTCGCACCTGCGCCTCCAGCCTGCCTCACTCCCTACAGCTTCTGCAACCCCTAGGCCGCTTCTGCGGTCACGCAGGTGTGGGAATTCCTTCACACCTGCTTTCTCTTCCCATCTCCCTTATAACCGCTTCTGCGGTCCACTGCCTAGCTTCTGGGATCAAGCTTCCGCAGAAACGGTTGCACCAGCAACCACAATCCTCTAGCTTTTCCTTAAGTCCAAAATTCAATTCGTTAACCATCCGGAATCCACCCAAGACCCCCGATACTTTTACTAAATATACCAATACGTCCCAAAATACAATAAGAACTTAGTAGAAGCCTTAAACCACGTCAAACAACATAAAAATCATGAATCGCGTCTCGAATCAAACTTATAAATTTTCAAATTTCCAAATTCTATATCTTGTGCCGAAACGTATCAAATCAATCCGGAATGACTTCAAATTTAACACACGAGTCATAAATGACATAATGAAGCTATTCCAAGGCTCGGAACCCCAAACAAAGAATGAATAAATCGACTTCAAACCAAACTTCTAAAATTCTTAAACTTTCAAAATGTTAACTTTCCATAATAAATGCTGAAATTCTCCCAGATGATCCGATACTCAACTCGAACGTATGCCCAAGTATGAAATCATCATACGAACCTATTGGAACCTTCAAATCTCGATTCTGAGGTTGTTTACTTAAAAATCAAACCTTAGTCAATTCTTCCAACTTAAAGCTTCCGAAATTAGAATTTTCTTTCCAAATCAATCCCGAACTTCCCGAAATTCAATTGCGACTACCCGTACGAGTCATAATACCTAAAGTGATGCTACTCAAGGTCTCAAACCGCCGAACGACGTGCTTGAGCTCAAAACTACCGGCCGGGTCGTTACATTCTCCCCCACTTAAACATACGTTTGTCCTCGAACGTGCTAAGGACTGCTACGGAGTTGTCCAAAATCACTTTTTAACACCTCGTGAACCTACCTGTGCCACCACAATCCAGTTGAGCACATTAGCTCGAGTCAGACTGAAGATCCTCCCTTTTATTTAGTCAACAAGGCTTAGAACCAAATTCCAACCTCCGAATTTCTCTACAAGTCTTGATCGTAACATAAGAACACCACACCAATCACCACACACTGTACCAAATATTATCATGCACCTATGATGAAATCACACCATGAACCACCTAAGTCGGTTGCCCATAATAACATTCTCCGACCACAATTGTTGTAACTTCACGAATCCGATGCCCGCAATACATCTCATGACACATATAAACCCTGTTCCAACCTTTGAAATATTGCCACAATGGCAAAAATGTGTAGAAACTAATATCCCCCTACCGAATCAATGAATCATAGAGTCTCTCCCCCTGACAAGGACCATTACCTCATTTAGAACTGAATAACGATATTTACTCTTAAATATACCTTATATAAATCTGATTGCACTGATACTGGTCCAATAACCTTGTCTCACCCAGTACAAGTTGTTGAGGCAATAAGTCATCTCAGGCATTGCCAAAAATATTCTATGACGCCCACAACGCGCCAACAAGCTACAAACTCAAATGTGATACATAAGGAAGAACGAACTCTGGAAAAGGACTACCCAGCCCGCGTGACGAATACAATGGCCGAATAGATGTTGTGAACCTACCTCAGGGATAAAAACAAGGCACACCAAATAAGTGTAAGGAACTATTCTCAACATCTCGTTGTTGCGGCATGGAACCCAATCCGACATGAAACTATTGCGGCGTTCAACCCGATCCACATAACATATCCGTGGCGGCGTGCCACCCGATCCAGACAATATACCCGTGGTGGTATGCCACCCGATCCGCACATAACATCAAGAAGAAACACACACACATCAAGTCGTGATACTTAATCTTACAAAATGCCCAAATATTAATCACAAGCACGACAAGTGCATAATAAAAATCCTGGGAGACGGATAGCACTATACGCTTCGAAACCCAAGCACATCTAAGGTGAAATGGTGACTTGTATCATGAGGCCTCAACACGCGTGTGAAATAATCAAGCCGTCTCATAACCCACACGACACAATAGAGATTTGCATGGAATAGATGACGACGGAAATAACATCCAATCCCGATGACTACTCCATAAGCAATGCTATGACGAACAGACATATTCGACCTGAACACTTCATTGGCCAGAAACCTTTCACTTAACTCATTTCAGAAGAACCAATGCAACACGCAACTGAATTCCCAAATAGCAGAAAATACAGATCTCAAATTGTGATCTAGACCGTCATGACCCTTCTGGATTCCATTAACACGACTAGGCCATTCGAATCAAATACCTTCCAAATCAATCAATTATGGCAGCTGTCAAGCCTGCACGTACGTTCACAAACCACATGTATATCTTCACACACCGGAGGGACTGATCATTGCCACAATCATGCCGATTCAACCATTACTAACCGACCCAACTTCTTTCAATTTACTCTTGACCTGACTTACAAATATAATAACTCCATTCATAACATAACGAATTCAATCTGTACTCATCTGGAGTGACCCGAATCGTGAGAGCACACTGTCTCAATACCTATGAATCATTTAATACCACTTTACGTGCATCCAAAGTTATTTCTTCCTTTCCTCCAATAATGCACCGCACACCCGATGGTAACGTAGAACATTCCATTTCCCGTTCGTAATTAACTATGAAAACTCGATCCTTAACCTTACAATGGACCCGAAGTCCTTAGGTACTGCACTTTAATTCTTGAATCCACTAGGACTGTTGTTGAGAGTCACCCACTCTGACCTGATCCCGAATATAACCAAACTTCAATACTCTACTAGAACATGACCACCCTCTCAAAGAAGCAACTAACTGAATTCTTTCCCTTGTACATTACATCCACAAGACGCATAAACTCAGAGTCTTCTCAAATCCTGCACCTCAATCGATAAGGCGAAGTATAGCGCACATTCAATGAGTTCCTTGTTTGACTCACTCCTGAAATTTCCTTTTGCTTAGTCATAAATAATCCACCAACACTTCGATAACCATAAGCTGCACAAGCAGACAACCACACGATCCAATCGTGGATGGTGGGGATCCCCCACTTAGATTTAAGCTACCATTTCATAATGTCGACCCCACATTGATCCCTCCTTCTCAAATACCATTATCTCATACCGTTAACCCTCAAAATTTCTCGAAGTCTTTTGTTAAGCTTTTTATGAACATTTTGAATCATCAGTCACAATTAGATATTTGACCTCCTACCGGGTAACAAGTAGTATTCTTCGTAGAAGCTTCGTCAACATCACGCAACTGCTGACCTGCTCATTGGAGATAACCCACCTGTGGAATTCCATGCCGACATCTTCTAAAGGTGCTGCACTGAGTACCACTACCACGAAATTAGTAAACTCTCCTAAGCCCATGCTGATCCACCAACTTCACAAGTCTGTTCCTTCCCCGCTGACATCAACTGAAAGTTCAACAATACCTTCCAAACTCAAAGCTATGTTGCACCCGTAATGATTATCAAATCTTTACACCCCTATTTATTTCAAGAAAACTCCTTTCTTCCTTATTTAATATTTCTCCGTACAGTAACCACTGTTCTAATTAAAATCTGTGGACCTAGTCACTCCCACCATGCCTCCCAAATCGCTCTAAGCTTCCTCAAGGTATATGTCACTCCTACCATAGAATCCATATGCTACTCCACCACTCACACTTTGGTCAAACCATCTCCTTTAAGTAACTTCTTGGCCACCGCTTCTCATACTTGACCTGCTAGTAATTTATCCGCCGCGAGACACCTTCCGCCATGTTCTTCCTCATATTTCCCTGCCAAAAATGTTGCCTTAAATCAAATCCATACCTGTAGCACCAGAGCTAAAGAATTGCTACCAACTCTAAACCTCCTCGAAGACCATCTTTCTCGAGCCATCAATATTAAAATTACCAATTCAATTCAGAACCGCTACACACTGCTATCTCTGACAACCGCTACTTAAGCACCATTTCACAACACCCTTCCTCGAAGGCAAAAATCAAAGAAGACCATAACATCGGAAAACCTTAACGCATTTACAATAAGGACGAGGATACCACATCACAAATGAGAATTCCACCACGTTCAAAAATACCAAGTATCATCACTTCATCAACCAAACCTGGACATCTATAGTTCAATTGCTCTTCCTCCGCTTGAATTATATACTGATCCCCTAAATCATGCACTGAGAAGTCCTCTCATCAAGTCATTCACTGCCTCAACACATAAACGTGTACCTTACCATCATACTAACATTGTGCGATAACAACGCATAGACATCGTAGAAATTCATGCATAGTATTGAAACCATAGAAAATACAGATACTGAGCTAGAACAAAAGAACATCCTTATGCAAGGCGATGATAAAAGCCTGCCCGAACATGCTGGGAAAAAATCCTACACCACGTCTGCATTACCAATACAAATACTCGACGCCCAATTAATAACAAGCACCCCATGTCGCGTAAGATTGAGTAGGAAGAAAATAAAGGCACAAGCCTTAATGGAATCAAACATCATGATGAGGAAATCAAGAAGGGAGGTTCTCCTAATAGCCCTGTAGACTCCCAAAGATAAGTATAGACATCTCCGAACTGATCAGCAATACTGTACTAGACTTGTTCCTAACTCGTGAGACCCAAGTGAACCTAACGCTCTTATACCAAGCTGTCATACCAAAATCCACTAAAGGTCATGATGGCGCCTAACATTGCCGTCAGGCAAGCCAACGGTGATAAATCGACTTAATTACCCATTTGTGTATTTTGAAATCATAATTTTCCTTAATAGAATCGTATGAAATAGAATTTACCCAACTACAATAATGAACAACCCATAGGAACCCCCAAAACCCGATGTCACAAGTGCATGACCATTTTCTAAGGAATATAATAATGATACAACAACTGTCTCGAATATAATAACACATAATAAAATTAATAATACAATGGAGACTCGGTGTACTTGGATGCGTAGCCTAGAATGTAGCCCACATAAAGTCTCCTCAACAGGTGCACCTACACGCCAAGGTGATCATCAAATGAACCTGTGAGATCCTACATATTTAGTGCAGAAGTGCATCATGAGTACGTAAATGAACGTGTTCCCAGTAAGTATCTAGCCTAACCACGGAGAAGTAGTGGTGAGGGCTTGACATCGACACTTACTAAAGGTCCAATAATGCAATAAATAAAACATAAACAAGCATGAAGATACACCAATGATGGGGTAAATCTGCCAATTACATCATCTACCAATTACTTCTTTTAAACCAAGAATTTCTGGATCTTGTATTCTACCTTAAGAGCCCAGAGAACGTCGAGTGTCAATCTCAAATAAATAAGGAATACCACACAAGACGCCGGGCATCACTGGGAAGATTAGCTCGTAAATATTCGGTTTACTAGCGGTATAACTCATGATTATGCCAAGGTCGTTCGGACAAATCCAGAATAATGTGTACACTGCGAGGGTCGAGCGACACAAACCATAGATGCATCTATTATACTTCCGAGGCATTCGACCCGATCCACAAGAAAAGGAAGGAAGTTACCGAACTACGAGACACAAGTTTACAATATCGTACATGAGTACCAAATGGATATAATCTTTACCATTTCTCAAATAACTCGCCCACAACTCAAAGTGTTATGGCTTGGCCTAGTATACATATATTTATATCAAAATAAATTTCATTTATAACTTTAATTAATTAAGCTAGCAGAACGAGTTCAAATAATTCAATTATCACATAATAAAGTCCTAAGTCTACCCGGACATAAACATGCTTTAGCTACGTACCGACTCTCGTCACCCCGTGCGTACGTAGAACCCACAACTAGTTGCACATTATAATAAATATAAGGTAGGGGGTAGTTTCCCCCTCACAATGTTAGACGGGAGACTCACATCGCTCCGAAGTTCCATAACCGGCATCAACGCCACTCAAAAACCTCAACATGATGCCCATTACTTCAAAAATAGTCAAACAACGTGAAAATAAATCAAAACATACCCCAATACTTATAAACTGACAATTTAAAATGATTCCCAACTCTGCTCAAAAGCCAACAAGGACAACCTTTGAGCCCACGTGCCCGGATTCCAATATTTGCCGAAGATAAAATTTACCCATAACACCTCGAACTATAATATATAACCTATTCAAAATTCGATGTCCAATTTCATGGCCAAAATACAAAAATACCAAATTCTAGGTTTTCTACCAAAATCCCAAGTTTCTACAAATTTCCATGTTTAAATCCATATACATACCGTGTATTTAACTTGTAATAGGTGGTAATCACTTACCTTGTGTTGATTGATGAAAATATCCCTTTGAAGCTCTCCAAAAATCGCACCAACCAAGTGAAAATGGAAGAAAATGGGCCAAATCTCGTTCTTAAAAGAACACACTGCCCAGCAACCTCTCGCACATGCGGCCACTTGACTGCTTCTGCGGTTCCGCAGGTGTGGCCAAAATAGCTCTTCTATGGTCCCTCTTCAGCCCCCTTTCCTTTGCATCTGCAGACTATATTCCACTTCTGCGGAGTCGCACCTGCGACCAAGAGTCCGCTTCTGCGGTCTCGCAGGTGTGGCATAAACCTCGCACCTGCACCTCCAGCTTGCCTCACTCCCTACTGCTTCTATGACCCTTGGACCGCTTCTGCAGTCACGCAGATGTGTAAATTCCTTTGCACATGCGGTCTCTTTTTGTCTCCCTTCTAGCCGCTTTTGCGATCCACTGCCTTGCTTTTGCGAGGCCTCTTCTGTGATGATACTTCCACAGAAGCGATTTCACTAACATCTAGAATCCTCCAGCTTTTCCTTAAGTCCAAAAATCGATCCGTTAACCATCCGGAATCCACCCGAGCCATCCGGGGCCTTGACCAAATATACCAATACATCCAAGAATACAATACGAACTTAGAGGAAGCCTTAAACCACATCAAACAACATAAAAATTATGAATCGCGCCACGAATCAAACTTATAAAATTTTCAAATTATATATCTTGTGTCGAAACTTATCAAATCAATCTGGAATTACTTTAAATTTAACACACGAGTCATAAATGACATAACAAATCTATTCCAAGGTTCAAAACCCCAAACGGACATCGATAACCTCAAAATCCACTTCAAACCAAACTTATGAAATTCGTAAACTTTCAAAATTTTAACTTTCCATAATAAACGTCGAAATGCTCCTGGGTGATCCGATACTCAACCCAAACGTACTCCCAAGTCCGAAATCATCATACAAACCTATTCGAACCTTCAAATCCCTTTTCCGAGGTCGTTTACTCAAAAGTCAAATCTTAGTTAATTCTTCCAACTTAAAGCTTCCGAAATTAGAATTTTCAGTTCAAATCAATCCCGAAATTCAATTCTGACTACCCGTATAAGTCATAATACCTAAAGTGAATCTACTCAAGGCATCAAAGTGCTGATCGACGCGCTATAGATCAAAACGACCGGTCGGGTTGTTACAGTATCGTTGGACTTGTAATTGAATGGGTTGTTGGATTTGTATGTTTTTTTGGGTTTCGAGGTGCAGACCAGGTTTGACTTTTTGGTTGACTTTGGGATTTTTATTAAAGATTTAACGTTTATCGATTTGGTTTATTTCCTTTGGCATTATTTGATGTTTTTAAGTTGCTTTTGAATAGTTTCGAGGCGTTCAGAGGTTGATACATGCGAGATGGTATTTCTAGAGTATTTTTTAGCTTGCTCGGTATTGGATTTGGCTTGTTCGAGGTAATTAACACTTCTAAACATGGCGTTGAGAGAATAAATTCCTGAAATACATGTTATATGGTTGGTTTTGGATGACGCACATGCTAGGTGACAGGCGTGTGGGCGCGCACCGTGGTAATTATGGCTCAGATGATTCTGTGGTACTGTGTAGTTATCTAGTCTTGTTTCTATCCATGTAATTCCTACGTGTTAAACTAATTGAGTTGTGATTCATGTTAGAAATCATATCTAGGCTATGTGCTTATTTTGTTGGGACACACTGAGGCAATATCTACTATTGAGTTATTTGCTTAAGTTGTAATTATGTGCTCAGTCATATTTATTCATTGCATATCATATCTCAATCTCTGTTATCATTTATTATTACATCATGTTATCATTGTTTGGGCTGATTGGTATGAGATTTTTGAGCCCGAGAGACTGGAGAGATTGATGACTATGTTGGGTCCTGAGAGCCGCATTGTGAGTGCCATTTATAGGATTGGGCTGCACGCCGCAACATGCTTTATTGACTCATTATGAGATCGGGTTGCAAGCTGCAACATGCCATGTTGGCTTATATTAGAGCTTGGGCAGGATTAACCCCTCCAGAGTCTGACATACCAGCAGTGAGCGCATGTACTGTACAACGCTGAGTGACTGAGTGTGCTGATTGATTGAGAGTGCTGAGTGACTGAGTGTGCCGAGTGATTGAGTGTGCATAGTGACCTAGTGTGCGGAGTGATTGAGAGTGTTGAGAGATTGAGTATGATGCATTACATTTGACATGTAGGCATAGAGATGTGACATTCATCATGCTAGTTGTACTTGGCATATTTATCAGCATTTAGCTTAAATTGTTGAACTTGAAAACATGCCTAAATTCCTGTACTGTGTACGAGATGAGTATGAAGTCCTCTAAATTATCATTGTCATTATCTTGTTATATTTGTGTTGCCATTATTTGATTCAGACTATATCCTTTCTGTCGTTGAAAGATTTGGGACAAAGAAATCATATTTTTCTGATATACTCATCTTTTGGTAATTTCGGTAAAAGATTTGGGTTTTATTGTTATACCTGAAAAACATGCATATTTTCCGTAACTGTGAACGAGCTGAGCATAATATCTTTGAGTTAGTACTTATACTATTTTTATTATATTGATACAAGTTGTTCTTGGCTATTGGTGTTGGACTCTGACCGTTTTTCCAAGCTCGTCACTGCTTTCAACCTAAGGTTAGGTTTGTTACTTATTGAGTACATGGGGCCAGTTGTACTCATACTATACTTATGCACTTTGCGTGCAAATTTTGGAGCTGATGTTATTGTGTATGGAGAGAGCTTGCATTGAACATGTACTCGCGTTTTGACTACCACTGCCTCTTGTTCTTGGTAGCTTTAAATTTATAAATCTGTTTATGTATATTTCGAGCAGATGATATATTTATTTCTTATTATCTTTGTCAATTTTAAGTCTTAGAAGCTCATGATTTGTACTACCAGTCCTTGGGTTATTGTATAAAAGTTCAGTTATTTCGTAATTTAGTTTTTCAGTAAATCTCAATTAAATTGGATTATTGTTAATTGGCTTCCCTAGCGGGTTACGTTAGGTGCCATCACGACTAGTGGATTTTGGCTCGTGACATTTTGATCTAAACTTGACTAGTGGAACAAGCTCAAAAATTTGAAATATTTGAGGCTAAACATGAGACAATTACAGATGGGATGAGAAACTTAATAGAGGAAAGAGCAGAACTAGGACAAAAGATCAACAAATTTGGCATTGATATTCACGACTTGGAGGCTAAATTGAGTGCGAAGGTAGATGCATCTAACGCCCAACAAAATAGTTATGAGTTGTGTGAATCTGAAAAAGAGCTTATATGTCAAATTAAGAAGTTAAAACTGGAGTGCCAAACATTCAACCATATTTTTGTTGATAATGCCAATGTTGAGAAAAGTGCATTAGATTCATGTGACAAAGTAGATAAAGTTGCACTTGAAGACTCTAGTGCATGTAAATGTGAGGATGCAAATAGAAATAAAATTATAGAGTTGGTGCGTATTGGTCCTCATTCTATATATTTTTTAATATTGTGTTTGGATGATGACATGTAAATCGAGTCATCTAAGCCTTTGAAGGAGCCAATGGACGAGGAAAAAAGTTCTTACATTCTTGAATTTGTTGTGCCAGCGAGACAAAATTGCATACCTAATCTGAAGGCCAAGAAGTGGAAAATACTACATTGGTTACTTGGCCCAATTAGATTTGTCCCACTACCTTAGGAGCATAACAAAAAGCTTAAACCCAAATTGGGGGGTCACTTCATAAGTACGAGGTGGAAGAAAAAATTGAACCATGTCGTGTCGCGACTATAAATTAGGCGCTTGTTGGGAGGCAATCCAGCTTTAGTAATTTCTTTTATTTTTACTTATTTATCTTTTTATTGTATTATTTTTGTAATAATTGTTTTTGTTTTGTAGGATTATGAGCATAGGAAACACAACCATAGAAAGTGTGCAAAAGCGAGCTAGATGGTTGGAATTAACTGATGGGTTCCCACAAAGGACCATGCTTAGGAGAAGTTTGAGTACCCCGTGAGCTGCTATGTCTTCGGCCTTTGGCCTTTCATGGAGTTTTTTGTCCACCCACATTATTTTTGCTTCATTTGTGCATTTGGGACACTACACTCTTTTATGTGTAGGGCAGGAGAATTACTTTGGATAATTAGTAACATTATATTAGTACGTTAGCTTCTTATTTTTCAACTTTTTAGCTAAAAATTAATTTACATTGCTTACATAGAGTAGTAAAACTATTAGTGTCATATTTAGTTGTGTAAAATATTTTAGTAGTAGATTAATCATCTAATTTAGCTTATTGATTCGGAAAACAATCAAAAAGAAGAAAAAATGATACAAAACATTTCAAAATATTGGACTTTTCCCTACGATGGATCTTCTAGACATGTTTCTTGATGGATTAAAGTCTAAAAAAAAACTAAAAAAAATGAAATTTTTTTTTTAAAAAAAATATGTCTATTAGTTTTCTTTAGGTAGTAATATTCCACGTGGTTTTTATTTGTGCGTCTCTTCTTTTTCCATGGGATATAGCTTGAACCGGATAGGTTTTTTATTTTTATTTTTAGAGTAAATTGGGATTTATGGAATAAAAAGATGAAGAATGATGAGATTCTTTGGCGCGTTTTGACTTGTTTTATAGTACCATATTTAGGCTTTGGCATGTGTAATATCTTCCTTATAATTTGAAATGGTTTATGATGCTTTTATGAATTGGCCAGTATGCTTTGTGACGCCTATGTCTCGTTTTCTTCACTTATGTTCACTTGGTGCTTAATGCATAATTTCTCTTGGCTCCGTGAATACTTGCTTTGGTTTGAGAGTCAGAAAGAGATCGTTCTTAGTGAGTCATGTGCCATGTGGGGTGAGACTTTTGTATAGCCCATGTTATTGCATTTGACTATAGAATTTGCCCGGCATGTGACTTAGAGAGAAATCCTAGGTGTTGCTCAGTTTAAAAATGATGCTAGGCTTTTTTTGATATTTTGTTGAGCTGTGTTGCTTATCACAAATAAAATTATCCCTAGCTAGCACTTTTGAGGCTATATACCTTTTATTTGGCACCCGCATTATGAGCCTATACTCTTTTATTCTTAAACGAATTATTTTGACTCTCTTACCTCTCAAAGCCCTTGAATGTAATAAAGAACGCTAGAAAAAAGTAAGGAGGGAACTTGGGTGCCTTTTGAGTGGAACCAATGAAAGAAAGAAAGATGCACTTGTATATCAAGAAAAACATCACGAGAGGGTAGGGCAAAGAACAAGTGAAATATTAGAAAAGAAAAATTTGAAAAAGAGAAAAAAAGGAAGAAAATAAATGTGCAGTGAAAAGGAAAAAATAAGTATATCTTGTCCTTACTAGTGAGTGTAAATCAGACTAGTGCATAAAGAAAGAGGGAATATTTTTTTAGGGTGTACTTGTTTGAAAAGTCGTAGTTGGGTTGAAGAAATATGCACTTAAAGTTGATTATGTGATGTGTTAAAGCGCTTAGGATGGTTAGTCACTATTCGTAAATATATCTTACCCATCTCATAGCCCACATTACAACTTTGATAAAGTCCTAATTGATTTTAGACTGAGAGAGCCTATATTAGTAGAGGTTAACATAATAGGTGAGCCTATGGTACCATTTGCATATATTTGACTTTTTTGTGAGAGTGAGTAACTTTTCTCACATATGTCTGAGTCGTTTAATTATATTTTAGAATTTGGATCGAATGTGTTGATTGCGTATGCTCCTTGATTTTTTGTGAAGCACATGATTTCACGATGGATATGTTACTTTACTAGACTTATCTAGTGTCACGACCCAAAAACTCAACTCACGGGGTCGTGATGGCACGTAACACCGCTTGCTAGGCATGCCACCACATAATGATAAATACGAAAGACAAGAAACTAACGATCAATGACAAAAGATAATATAGTGTAAACGGTAACTCAGAAGCATGCATAATAAGTGTAAAGATCAACACTGACTTTCAACCATCCTAAGATGTGGAGTCACAAGTACATGAGCTACTAGAGTTTACTAAATACATTGTCTTGAAAGAAGTAAAACATTGTACGGTAAAAAGAAATAATACAGAAGAACTAGAAAGATGACTCTAAGGCCTGCAAACGGTATGCAACTCTACCTTAAATCACCTATCTCGTATCCGCTAAGCACCTCTCGGGACTACGCTGGTACCAATGTCCAAATCTGCACAAGAAGTGCAGAAATTTAGTATGAGTACAACTGACCCAATGTACTATGTAAGTCAACAAGTTTATAAGTACAAAGATGTAGAACGAGAAAAGAAAGTAAGGCACTACTATAGTGAACCACAACATATGCTTCTACCAAACTACTCCGAACAAACCTTTCAATAACCAAGCCCTCAGTACGAATAGCGAAAATAAAGAACAACAATATCAATAAATGATACAACATCAACCTTCAAGCGTTTACTCTCAACCTGACCAATAAAATATTATAGCAAGCACATAAACACCGTTCATGCATATTCTCTCTTCCTCTCAAGCACGGTAACAACTTTCTTGCAAACATATTGATATATGTATAAGTTATGCACAGAACACCCTTCGTGCACAATCAATCTTCCTCACAAGAACAGAAACACCCTTCATGTAATTCACTCTTCCTCACCAAGCATCACATGTAATGCTGAACCAAGCAAGGTGGCAAGCATAAGAAACATCAATGATAATAATTGAACATAACTCTCCATATGAGAATTTACCGACACATTTTCCACCATTATCCGATTCAATAATTCAATATCCATGACGTCCAATATTTCAATAAGCTCAATATATATATAATAACATCGATAAAAAGAAATGAAAGATTTTTACTATCTATCTAGAGCATGGAAGATGTAATACATAAAGTAACATGATACAAATAAAGCTAATACCCAACTGCAGGTATCGCAATTGCAAACTCTTGTTCGCAATGGTGATGCTTGCAAAAGTGAACCACTGATTGAAATGCGAACAATGTCTAGGCCCCTCAGAGGTCGCAAATATGACAAATCCTTCGCATTTTCGAAGGACCAACCCCTCACAAAAGCCAACCAGCTGTCTTACCACTCACTAATATCGTGATTGCGACCCATGTCTCGCAATTGCAATACCCTACCACATCGCAAAAGTGACAAAACTTCACAAATCCAAAGTCGCCTATTCCCTTCCCAGTTTCACAAATACGAGGCTCTCATTTGCAAACAAATACTCTCAAATGCGAGATGTGTAGCCTAGCAACACCAGAAACCCTATAGCTATTCAAAATAGTCTGCAACCTATCTTAAACTCACCCGAGCCACTCGGGATACAATTCAAACTTTCACGCAAGTATAATAATATCAAATGAGCTCGCTCGATCACTCTATCTCTCTAATCATCACAATAGCATATGGAAACAAGAATCGACCACCAAAAGTCATGATTTTTCAAAGTTCAAACTCAAGTTCCAACATTCTACATAAAACGCCAAAACGGCCTCGAGTCACCTGGGACCCCAACTAAAACAAGTCCAAAATAATCATACGAATATACCAAAAACAACAAATTACCTATCTGATGTCATTTACCTAAAATGTTTACCGTTGTGAATTGTAGCCACTTTCAAAGTCAAAAATCACATTTTATCTTACAAATTCACATTTAAACCTTCTAAAAATCAATAGGGACCATACACCCAAGTCATAAATCATCAAATAGAGATATGAAGGGTCTCAAACAGAAAATGGGGAGCTAGTACTTAAAGCGACCTATCAGGTCATTACATTCTCCACCTCTTAAAGGAACGTTCATCCTCGAATAGATATAGAAAAGTATCTGGACTGGTAAAAAGGTGCAGATATCTACTTCTCATGTATTACTTGGACTACCAAGTAGCCTCATGAGTTGGCTGACCTCTCTAACGTACTTTCACAAAAGTAATATTATTAGATCTCAACTTTCGAACCTGTTCGTCTAGAATAGCCACCGACTCTTCCTCATAAGTCAAATTCTCGTGAAGCTACACCGTGTTGAAGTCAAAACATGTGACATATCTTCATGGTACTTCTGAAGCATGGAAACATGAGATATAGGATAAACCTCTGCTAGGCTAGGAGACAATGCAAGCCTAGAAGCAACACCCCAACTCTCTCCAAGATCTCCAACGAGACAATAAACCTCGAGCTCAACTTGCCCTTCTTCCCAAATCGCATCATGCCCTTCATTGGCGATACTCGGAGAACAACCTTCTCATCCTTAATGTAAGACACATCCTGAACCTTCCTATCAGCATAACTCATTTTCCTAGATTGTGGTGTACGAAGCCGCTCTTAAATCATTTTCACCTTTTCCAAATCATCACTAACCAAGTTTGTGCCCAACAATCTATCCTCACCATGATCAAATTAACCAACCAACCGGAGAACAACATCGCCACCTATATAAGGCCTCATATAGAGCCATCTGGATACTCGACTAATAGTTGTAGTTGTAAGCAAACTCAGCTAGAGGTAGAAACCGGTCCCACTAACCCCCAAAGTCAAAAGTGCATGCCCTCAACATATCCTCCAAAATATGAAAGGTCCGCTTGGACTGCTCGTATGTTTGAGGGTGAAACGCTCTACTCAACACAACATGCGTTCCCAAATCACTCTACAGAGTTCTCCAGAAGTGTAAATTGAACTATGTGCCAAGGTATGAGATGATAGAAATAGGCACACCATGCATGCGAATAATCTCCCTGATGTAAATCAGAGCCAACCTCTCTGAAGAGTAGAATGTTATCAACAGGATAAAATGCTCGGACTTAGTCAACCGGGCAATAATGACCCAAACATTATCATACTTCCTCTATGTCTCCGGTAAGCCTACCACAAATTTCATTGTGATACACTACAACTTCCACTTTGGTATCAATAACTTTTGGGGAAAACCACTGGGTATTTGATGTTCATACTTCATCTGTTGACAATTCCAACACCGGGAGACGTTTCCAACAATGTCTTTCTTCATCTTTCGCCACCAATAATGCTGCTTCATGTTACGATACATCTTTATGACCTGGTTGAATGGAATACCGTGAGCTATGAGACTCCTCAAGGATGATCTTAAATCATCCACATTCAGAACACAAATCTTTCCCTAAAGCCGCATAACACCATCATCCCCAATCAAAACCTTCTTAGCACGCTGCATAGTGTCTTTCAACACTAATAAGTGAGTATCCAACTGGTAAGCCTTGATGTGGTTCAACAAAGATGACTATGCCACAATGGAAGCAAGAAGCATACTAGGCTCTGAAATATCCAACCTTACAAATCTATTAGCCAATGTATGAACTTCCATGGCCAATGGTCTCTTATATGTTAGTATAAATGCCAAGCTACTCATGCTCTTTGCCTTCCTACTCAAGGCATCGACCACTATGTTGGCCTTCCTCGGATGGTACAATATAGTGATATAATAGTCTTTCAATAATTCCAACCATCTCCGCTTCATCAAATTAAAATCCTTTTGCTTTAACAGTTAGTGGAGACTCCAATAATAAGTGTAGACCTCCCATGGCATGCCATATAAGTAATGCCTCCAAATCTTGAGTACGTGCACATTGGTTGTTAACTCCAAATCATGCATGGGGTATTTCTTCTCATGGACCTTTAACTGAAGAGATGCGTAGGCAATCATCCTACCATCATGCCTCAATATCGCACCAAGCCTAATACACAATGCATCATAATACACTGTGTAAGAACTCGAACCTGTGGGCAACACCAACACTAGGGTTGTAGTCCAGGCAGTCTTGAGCTTATGCAATCTCTCCTCATACTCGTCAGACCATCTGAAATCCCTTCTGAATCAACTTAGTCACGAGTTTGCAATAGATAAAAACCCCTCCACGAAATGGCGATAGTTACCGCCAAATCTAAGATGCTCCAAATTTCTGTAGTTGAAGTAGGTCTAGGCCAGTTCTGAACTGCCTCAATATTTTTTGGATCCACCCTAATACCATCATAAGACACAACATGACCCAAGAAGGAAATTGAGTCCAACCAGAGCTCACAGTTCGAAAACATGGCATATAATTGACGATCTTTCAAAGTCTGAAGTACAATTAGTAGGTGCTGCACATGGTCCTCTCTACTATGAGAGTAAATCAGAATATCATCAATGAAGACATTACAAATCTATGACGGTTGCTGAGGCATTAGTTAAACCAAAAAACATCACCAAGAACTCGTACTGACTATAACGAGTCCTAAAATCTCTCTTAGGGGCATCTAATGCCCTAATTTTCACCTAATGGTAGCTAGATCTCAAATCAATTGTGGAAAACATCTTGGCACCCAGAAGCTGGTCAAATAAACCATCAGTCCTAGGCAACGAATACTTGTTCTTGATGGTAACCCTGTTAAGCTGCCGATAGTCAATGCACATATGGCACGCCCCAAACTCGGGGAGCGCGACCGACGCTCAACTGAGAGAACCTGGCCGATAAAGCCTGTTAGATTTTCTTCTACCCAAACTCATCCATGAATAAATAGGAAATGTACTCCATTAATCAACCACTGAAAAGAATTTTATTAAAAAATTCCATTGCATTCCCATTAGCAGCTTCATTCATGATTTCCAAAATATTATGAGTTTATAAAGTTAATGAAAAACATGATTTCTAAATACCAACATTTCTAGTTCAATTCCTAACATCAACCACAACCCACAACCCGTCTATGGAACCTCTAAGTACAATAGAAGAGTGATATGGAAATGCCGACAACAAGGCCCAGGCTATACCTCAAAACATAGTACATGAGAAACAAAATATACATGACCCCGAAATGAAGTGGGGCTCACCAAGTCAACTGAAAAGAGTATACTGCTATCGCTAATCAGTGCCGCCTGCTATAGAACCACCTGCATCCATTAAAGATGCAACGCCCCCAGCAAAAGGGACATTAGTACTGTCGAATAGCACTAGTATGTATAGCTAAAAATCCTCATTCAAAATAGAATGCCCATATAAGAAAAGACAACACATAGAAATAGCAGGTCACTATCAACAATATTCAAATGTCCAGTTAAAGAATAATAATTTTCAAAATACGAACTTAATATACAAACTTATTTTTGGTTAGGAGATCATTAGCACCGATGTGCCCCCGTCTATGTTAGCATGGTGTCCAATCACGCCAGATCAGCTAGGCCATCTTCCCGCGAATGATGTGGTTTGATGAGTGATGCGAAAGAAATTTTTTACCATGAGTAGTACCACCATGTGCGCAACATGGCATCTGATCTCCACCCGATCAGCTAGGCCGCATTCCCACATATGCTGTGTGGGTTGACTTTTCCAATCCAGAATTGTTACCAATTTCATCCCAAATAAAGGGAATAATCACAATCCACCCCTACACCGGCACATGTAGTTTCAGGTGTGGGCCTTATGACCCACCCTTCCTCGGTGTTGCTAATAATGCTCCCAAAAATATTTTTATTGTTTGATTTGATTTGCACACAAAGGTAACATAAATACAATTGTACTCACCCCAACATTTTAACCTTTTATAAATTCTTATTAGTATTTCCAGTCACTCACAACAACAATATTTCCTTGGCTCATTTTTCTATTCACAAGATTCTTTATTCCTGGCCCGGTGATCATATTTCATATTCCACACTTTCACCTCTTTCAATTTCAAAGATCACCATCAAATATCGACAAATCCCTTAGGCAATTCTATTTTTGAAATCATTTGTAAACAATCGAGTCAAGACTCATCTCATATTCTTTATCGCATTCTCTCAAATCATTTGTTCTACTAGCCACAGTCATAACTTAAATCCTTGGCACGTTGGCCACACTCTATTTCTTCAATTTGCTTATTTCAATTTCAAGCATCATTAAAGATTAGCAATAACAGCGCACTTCCAATCAAGACTTTAGGTACACATATAAGCAATTATGAGTCTTAGGCATATCGAGTTTTTCTCACCCAATTGGTTTACTAGTTTTATTTAAAACACGACTCAAAGCCACTATATTTTATTATGCAAACCATACTTGGAACATCTATCTTTCGACATAAGCCTCATTTGGAATAAACAATTTTATAGGGAATAACCCGGAATATAGAAGCTAGGAATCTTGAGCCAATCATACTTGATCTTACGGAAACATTATGGATATCCATTCTAAGAGAGAAAGTTTAGCCAACATACCTCAATTGAGGTTACTTACACTCTAAAATGCTCCGGAAATCTTATCAACTTCAATCTATTTTGAAAAATGTAACAAATTGAATCAAAATTAGGAAGATGGCCATGGTTCTAGCTCATTTGAATAATTTATCAAATACTAGGTGTGCATTAAGGTTCTAAGACCCTTTTGTGGAAGATTCCATCATTTCCCAACCCATTCTCTACCATGTTTTACTCACAACCTTCCCACATAATTAAAGAATACATGCATGCAAGGTAAGCACCCCCTCATCCCCATGAACTACATTACTAGTTGCCCATTCTAGATTCATTTTGTAATTAAGAGTTTGGTGATAGAACCTTACCTCTTAGGATGAAGACCTAGGGTGCTTTTCTTGATAATCTTCAAGTGTTTATGCAAGAATTGAAGATTAACTTGATGAAAATCACTTTCTCCCTCTAGGACTCTCTCTTTCACTCTAAGGGATCAGATTTAGCTCAAAAATGGTCTGTGGGATGTGTTTTAACGGAATTGGGTCGGGTTTAAAAACCCCAAAATGAAGCTCTGGAATAGGTTCTGCGGTCGCATATGCGACCGCATAATGGTTATGCGGTCCACGAACCGACCACGATATTGGAGGCTAGAACTGGAAAGAAACTGATCTGGTCTGTAGTCACTATGCGGCCTGTAGACGTGTTCTACGATCGCATAAAGCACCACAGAATAGTTCTGCGGTCGCATAGTTCTCCACAAAACCTCCCTCCGAAAAATCCCAAGGTGGGATATACGACAAGAATGCGGCCCGCGAAATGGTTATGCGGTCACATAATGGCAGCGAAATTGGGTCCGCAGAATACGGCCCCAGAAATATGCCCCACTCTACGACCAGTCTGCGGTCCACAGAGTGGTTCCGCGGCCGCGGAATGGGCCGCAGAAATACGTACTTTTGCCCAATATTTTCCTTCAACTCCTAGCGCTCTTCTCAATCCATAAAGTCCGAACATGTTCTACTATTATTAACCTCTACTTCTGCCCAGACATCACGTAACCCCGATTTTTAGGAAACATTTTCACGCGGCCTTACATCCCATCCTCCCCCCATTTAAGATCATTCGTCCTCGAATGAGGATCAGGGTCCACTATTAAAACCTTAGGCAACTCAGTTTTGCATACCCCACACCAGCAGCCCCAAATTTAACAAAACTCCTTGAATTTACAAACATTTCGCCAGAGTCTCCTTTATAACTAGGCATATCCACCTGTTAGAGTAACACCAAAACAACTCCTAACAACACATCCGTAACCCAATAAATCACCACAATGTATATATCAATAACACTAATCTCGGCATTACAAACACTGCATTATCAACATGATATTGGGATAGGAACTGCACATTTTTAAATCATATCACTTAGAAAGTACATTTCAAATCACAATCATTTGACTATACACTCAAGTGAGAACATTTTTTTTCCTTAACACTTTTGGCCCTCAAGGCGGCCTCCTCGACTTACAAATTTTGCCATAACATATTAACGGAGGCAATCTCAACTCTCGAACTTATCTAACAAGGATGGTAAGTAGATACCCCTCGGAATCCAATTATCCATTAACTTAACCTTGTTACACATAGACACATGAAATTTCAGGCACAGGAAGAACAATAATATGGAAACATCATACTCATAGTTTGGTCTATTCCCTTCACAATTTTATAAGCCCCAATGTGACCACACATACTTTACCTTTATTAACAATACACATAGCATCCTCATGGAGAGAATATTGGGAATAACCCAGTCACTTTCTTCAACTCTGAATCACTATGCCGAACACCCAAACTAAACCTTTGGCGACCTCCAACAATTTCTCTAAGATGTGCGCACGAATATGACGATAAAATTTCCTATCCCATATATTTGATCACGGGATGATGCTTCTTCTTTGAAATGTTTGAACCTTCAACCCCCATAGATTTAATGCAAGGAGGAACACCGGGGTTCGAGGTTTGGCTGAAATTATTCAAGAATCTATCAAAGGGCTGCGCAGAGTATTTCATGAGGTTATATATCCTAAAAGACATGAAGCTTACTACTGATAATGCTGACAAGATTAATCATAGTGATTACATCATTGATTCGACCAATGAAGCATAAAGTTAACATAGCAATAGAAATCCTTAAGGAGTAATAGTCAAGTACGTGACACCAGTTACTTACCTGAATGTAGGAAAAAGAAAAATAAATGGTGATATGGGTTTAATTCGAAATGAGAATATTCTGGCACCCTGAATGTGACATTGGTTTCAGATTACATGAAGTTGCATTATGCTCTTCACAGTAACTAGCACAAGGAATCTATGCCACAAGCCTACGAGGATGAAAGAAAAGAAGTTGAACACTTGTGATATTATTATCATTCTGACAGCTTAACCCCTTTCTGATAGTTGATCCTATATGAGAGAACTAGAGATGCGACAAACTTCTCTTTCAAATCAATATACCCCTAATATGTGCCAAAAATCTGGAAGCATCTAATTTTAACCTTTCATAAGGGAAACCACATAACTAGGATATTTAAATATTTGGGATGAAATCATGTATTGGTTAGAGAAAATGAACATTTTTTTTATGAGATAGACATCTTGCTGCCATAATAACTCTCAGGATGCAATACCAGGCCACTTCATGGAAGAGCACAATACTAGGTACAAAGTGAGCTATTTAGTGTGAGACGATTTAGGTGAATATAAAAGTCATAGTGAGATGCGTAAACAACAAGATCTTCCTGTGACGAATTTGTGATAAATCTCAAATTTCTCAGAAACTTTATGCGGATAAGTGGCCCCTTTCAATTGACATGTACACATATGGTAGGTACTAAGATATGCTCTCATGCTACTAGACAGTGAAAAGGATTTATGATAATATTGATAGAGGAGTAAAGTAATTGTTCAAACCATAGGAGCAACCTACACCGGAGAGAAAAAGCATGGCTCAAGAAGGATCTGAACACTAGGCTTATTTACATTAGATTTGATACCACATAGGTAAATATTATGGTGGTGCGTGCATAGGCACAAATGAGCATATGTTATTCATTGGAATCAAAAGGTTCCGTAAGAAATTCATCAGATATTTTCCCTTCTTGAGAAGTTAGGAAAGCAAGTGGGAAGTATTAATCCTAGAGGTATAACTCAATTTAAGGACATAATTATGGAGCTCAATTCCTCAAAAGGTTCTAAATAAGAGAATTTGTGATAGAGTGGCTTCACGAATAATACGTCTCATTCAAAGAGTAGATACAGAGAATGACTCATAAAGTTGTTATGGTTCTATCCCAACTTCCATAACAGCATAAGGAGTGACATATGACTAAGTGGAACCGAGATCAACAAGAGCATACACATCATGAGATTGGACAGTCAATATACCTATAACCACATTTGAAGAAGCCTCAAACTTTTGACGTCTCCTCATAGCATAAAACCTGTTGGCCCCCCGAGCTCCGAATACCACCCCTAGTTGTTCCAAGCCACGCAGACGTTATAGTGACTCAAGCTGGGGGAGGCGTTGTGGATATCGTAGCTATAGAACTGGCTAGCTGGGCCATACCCCTGCCCATGCTCTGGGGAGACAAATAACAATCTCTTTGAAAGTGACCCGTCATACCACACTTGTAGCATACATTGGTACCATAGTGAAATACTCCCGGATGACATCTCCCACACTTCACACAACAGGGATGAGGTCTGCTAAACTGACTAGCCCCACTGACCTGATATTTACCCTTTTGCATACATCATAAGCATACCCCTTATCCTTCCTCCAAGCTTCCAATGTGGGAGTAACAATTCCAGCACTCGATTGCTGTGTGGGCCATTGGAATTGCCCAAAGCTACCACCCCTAATGCGCTGCTGAGAATACTCACAACACGACGCCAAATAATCCTTCCCACTTGACAGACATAACTGGATAGGTGTACCCAACCTAGGGCATTTGTTCTTCTTTTGCCCCCTCTTTCCACAACCATAACATATTTCAAGGGTCATCCAACATGTTCCCAAGTTTCGCTTGCTGCAAATCACACAACCTGGTTCATTAACACCTACAACCCTATACCGTTTCTTAGACTCTCTCACCACGCGATCCGATGGTGCGGTGACATTGGTAGGAACAAGGGCACTTCCCTTAGCAACAAGTTCTTCTAATCCCTCCACGACTCGACGCATTCTCCCAATGAACTCCTGTGGAATCTCCCCCAGATTCAATGGCGCTGCCATTCCCTCCTCACTGTTTTGAACTTGGGAATTCCTCATCTGAAAAAATGAGACATAACGAGGAAATTAGCTTCCTATCTTGAGCTCTATCGCACGATATGGAGAGTATCAAAGAAGTGTGAAATTCCTAAATGTCCAAGTAGCCTCCTCATTATAGATGTGGGCGACAATATACCGATAAGAAGGACTCTACTAGACACGACTCCAAGACATCCTAGGACACTTTAAAGCCTTAGGCTCTGATACCAAGTTTGTCATGCCTCAAACTCAGGGAGTGCGATCGATGCTCAACCGAGTGAACCCGACTGAGCAAGCCTGTTAGATTTTCTTCTACCCAAACTCATCCATGAATAAATAGGAAATGTACTCCATTAATCAACCACTGGAAAGATTTTTATTAAGAACTTCCATTGCATTACCATTAGCAGCTTCATTCATGATTTCCAAAATATTACGAGTTTATAGAGTTAATGAAAAACATGATTTTTCAATACCAACATTTCTAGTTCAATTCCCAACATCAACCACAACACACAACCTGTCTACGGATCCTCTAAGTACAATAGAAGAGTAATATGGAAATGCTGGCAACAAGGACCTGGCTATACCTCAAAACACAGTACATGAAAAATAAAAGATACATGACCCCGAAATGAAGCGGGGCTCACCAAGTCAACTGAAAAAAGTGCACTGCTCTCGCTGATTAGTGTCGTATGCTGTAGAACCACATGCATCCA
This sequence comes from Nicotiana tomentosiformis, assembly GCF_000390325.3. Classification (NCBI taxonomy): domain Eukaryota; kingdom Viridiplantae; phylum Streptophyta; class Magnoliopsida; order Solanales; family Solanaceae; genus Nicotiana; species Nicotiana tomentosiformis. The sequence continues at coordinate 35,607,369 of NC_090816.1, forward strand.
TTAAAGATGCAGCGCCCTTAGCAAAAGGGATGTTAGTACTGTCGAATAACACTAGTATGTATAGCTAAAAATCCTCTTTCAAAATAGAATGTCCATACAAGAAAAGACAACACATAAAAATATCAAGTCACAATCAACAATATTAAAATGTCCAGTTAAAGCATAATAATTTTCAAAATACGAACTTTATATACAAACTTATTTTTTGTTGGGAGTTCATTAGCACTGATATGCCACCGTCTGTGTTAGCACAACGTCCGATCACGCCCGATTGGATAGGACATCTTCCTACGAATGATGTGGTTTGATGAGTGATGCGAAAGAAAGTTGTTACCAAGAGTAGTACCACCATGTGTGCAACATGGCGTCCGATATCCACCCGATCAGCTAGGCCGCCTTCCCACATATGTCGTGTGGGTTGACTTTTCCAATCCACAATTTTTACCAATTTCATCTAAATTAAGGGGAATAATATCACAATTTCTCCAATATTTTAATTTCATCCCAAATAGGGAGAATAATCACAATCCACCCCTACACCGGCACATGTAGTTTCAGGTGTGGGCCTTATGACCCACCCTTCCTCGGTGTTAATAATGATGCTCCCAAAAACATTTTTATTGTTTGATTTGATTTGCACAGAAAGGTAACATAAATACAATTATACTCACCTCAACATTTTCACCTTGTATAAATTCTTATTAGTGTTTCCAGTCACTCACAACAATAATATTTCCTTGGCTCATTTGGCCATTCACAAGATTCTTTATTCCTGGCACGATGGTCGTATTTTATATTCCACACTTTCACCTCTTTCAATTTCAAAGATCATCATGAAATATCGACATATAGAATAATTCAGCAATCATATACTTCAAATCCATTTGTAATGGAGACTTTAAACACAAATGGTTTCTTCCCAAAGAGTGGGGCATATCAACCAGCAATAGAAACACACATCAAAATCATAAACAATCAATACATCATTTATTCTTGCAATACTCTTCCCTAGAAATGACAATGTACAATTTCAACACGTGAGTATGTAAGAACTCGAATCACACTGGATATATTTATAAAGCAAAGCATTAGTTAAAGCAGCCACATATGGGCATGAATTGAGTACAAAGCCCTTAGGTAATTCTCTTTTCAAAATCGTTTTAAAAAATCGAGTCGAGACTCATTTCATATTCTTTATCGCATTCTCTCAAATCATTTGTGCTACTAGCCACAGCCATAACTTAAATCCTTGGCACGTTGGTCACAATCTATTTCTTAAATTTGCTTATTTCATTTTCAAGCATCATTAAAGATTAACAACAACATGGCACTTCCAATCAAGACTTTGGGTACACATATAAGCAATTATAAGTCTTAGGCATATCGAGTTTTTCTCACCCAATTGGTAAACTAGTTTTCATTTAAAAAAGGACTCAAATCCACAATATTTTAATACAAAAATAATACTTGGAACATCTATCTTTTGACATAAGGCTAATTCAGAATAAACAAGTTTATAAGGAATAACCCAGAATATAGAAGTTAGGAATCCCGAGCCAATCATACTTGATCTTACGGAAACATTATGGATATCTATTCTAAGAGAGAAAGAGAGAAAGTTTAGCCAACATACCTCAATTGAGATTCCTTAAACTCTAAAATATTCCGAAAATCTTAGCAACTTCAATCTATTTTGAAAATGTAATAAATTGAATCAAAATTAGGAAGATGATCATGGTTCTAGCTCACTTGAGCATTTTATCAAACACTAGGTGTGCATTAAGGTTCTAAGGTCCTTTTGTGGAAGATTCCATTATTTCCCAACTCATTCTCTACCATATTTAGCTCACAACCTTCCCACATACTTCAAGAATACATGCATGCAAGGTAAGCACCCCCCATCCCCATGAACTACCTTACTAGTTGCCCATTCTAGCTTCCTTTCGAAATTAAGAGTTTTGTGATAGAACCTTAACTCTTAGGATGAAGACCTAGGGTGCTTCTCTTGATAATCTTCAAGGCTTTACTCAAGAATTGAAGAGTAACTTGATGAAGATCTCTTTCTCCCTCGAGGACTCTCTCTTTCACTCTAAGGTATCAGATTTTGATCAAAAATGGTCTATGGGATGTGTTTTAATGGAATTGGGTCGGGTTTGAAAACCTCAAAAATGAAGCTCCAGAACAGGTTTTGCAGTCACATATGTGACCACATAATGGTTATGCGGTCCGCGAACCAACCGTGAAATTGGGGGCGAGAACTGGAAAGAAGCCGATTGGGTTTGTGGTCACTATGCCGCCCGCAGACCTATTCTGCGGTCGCATAGTGCACCGCAAAATCTCCCTCCGAAATATCCCAAGGCGGGATATGCGACAAAAATGATGCCTGCGAAACGGTTATGCGGTTGCATAATAGCCGCAAAATTGGGCGTAAAACAAAATGCCTCAGAAATTTGCCCCACTCTGCGACCAGTCTGCGGTCTGCAGAGTGATTCTGCGGCAGCAGAATGGGCCACATGAATGCGTACCTTTGCCCAACATTTTCCTTCAACCTCTACGCCGGCCCCGGTATCACGGAACCCCGATTTTTAGGAAACATTTTCATGGGGCCTTACAACATACTCATTGATCTGTCCTTCTTCTTAACTAACAACACCAGCGCACCCCAAGGTAAAACACTTGGTCTAAGAAAATCCTATAACTGATCCTTTAATCCTTTCAACTCGGCTGGAGCCATACATTACGATGGAATAGAAATAGGCTATGTTCCCGGAAATAAAAACGATGCAAACGTCAATATCACCTGTTGAATGGAATACACGGAAAACCTATAGGAAACACCTCTGGACACTCCCTCACAACCGGTACCGAATCCATATGAGGAACCTCCACACTAGAATCTCAAATGTTAGCCAAATACACTAGACACCCCTTTCTCAACCAAATACGAGCCTTCCAATACGAAACCACCCTGCTAGTTGAATGATCAAGGGTCCCTTTCCACTCTAATCTAGGCAACCCTACCATAGCTAAAGTCACAGTATTAGCAAGATAATCGAAGATGGCGTGATACGGGGACAAACAAATCCATACAAAGAATAACCTAAATACCCACCATATTTACCAATAAAAGATCAACTATAGTATCAAAACCATTAAATGTAACAACACATGACCGGTACACCTGATGTAGACACTGAAATAGGAACATCAAGAGAATCAAGAGGCTTACTCAAGTGAGAAGAAAAATGTGAGTACATATAAAAATATGTAGAACTCTGATCAAAAAACAAGAAAGCATCTTTATGACAGATAGAGAAAATATCCGTAATAACTGTTTTGGAGGAATCTCCCTCTGGTCTACCCGAAAATGCATAACAACGAGGCTGAGCTGAACTGACCTATCCTCCCCCTCTAGGACGACCTCTCACTGACTTTCCTCCACCTCTAACTAGATGGACTCCACCTCTAGCTATCTTACCCCTACATCTAGCTGTATGAGAGGGTGGTGCAGTAACTGGTACCGGAATCATGGCACGAGAACCCTAATGTGGCATACTGATTTGCAACCTAGGGAAAAACCTCGCGACAAGCCTCAAATCACTAAATACATAGCAAGCCCTCTGATGCTGTGGTTGCTGAACCCAGATTTGTCTCTAACGACTTGAATAACCACCATGGTAACTCTGTATCAGAGGTGCATTAACGAGAGCTGAAGGTGCATTGTATGATGGCTACTTGGAACGCGGCCCATAAGCATTATGGCTGCCTTATGTACCATGTGTAACATGTAGTGCTGACTGTATCAGTCTGATAGGATGACCTCTACTAAAGGAACCTCTGCCCCAGACGAGGCACCACTGAATCCTCCAAAATGATGGGGCATCTTGTCAGGTGTCGTCTCCTCGCCTGGCCTGTAATGCGCTCAATCTTCCTTACAATCTCCACTGCCTGAGTTAAAGAAATTTCAGTATCATCCTCTCTATCCATATGAAGTCGTATGCCATACATAAGGCCCTCGATGAACCTAAGGCATCCTGACCTATACTCTCCATGAAGCCAACCTACGGACTAAGGCATCCTAAGGCACGGGGGTATCAATGAACCCTTCTTGAATCTGAACTGATCCTACGGCTATACCAGATCTAAAATCTTGTCATTTTGAGCATTTAGGCCTCGACTATGGTGTTGTTGTACGTGCTCTAGTGTGATGACCAGCCGGTCATTTTATGTATTTGAACCTCATTTCCCCTATTTGATGCTTCCTATATGTGTATTTGTTGTTATGTGACTTTTGGGGATGGTTGGTTTGGTTTTGGGGATATTTTGGATTGAATTGGGATACTTAGTTCCAAGGTTGGAAGCTTAAGTTATAAGAGTTGACTGGTATTTGACTTTTCTGTATATGTCTCCGGAATTGTGTTTTGGTGGTTTCACTAGGTTTTTATGGTGATTTTGGAATTAGGTGTATGCAGGAATTTGGGTTTGTCAGTTCGTAGGTTGATTTGGGTCTAAATGGCGAATGTTTGAAATTTGAAAGTTTGAAAAGTTCATAGGTTTGACAGAGTTGAATTTGAGGCTATTAGGGTCTGATATTGTGGTTTGAGAAGTTGTAATAGGTTTATTTTGTCATTTGGTACTTGTGTGTAAAATTTGGTATTATTGCTAGTTAAATAATTCATTAAGCATGAATTGGTGTGTGATTCATGTTTTGATGTTGTTTTGTGTGATTTGAGTCTTTAACTAGGATCGTGTTATGTTTTAGGATTTTTTGGGGTGATTGTATAGGGTCCCGGGGCCACAGGTGTGTTACGAATGTGTTTAGGCCATTTTGAGTTATGTTGCTTATTGATGGTTTGGCAGGGATCTGGTGTGGTCGCACCTTCGAAAGTTGGTCGCAGGTGCGGCGCCGTAGAAGCGGACAGTGATGCATAGAAGATGAAGTGGTTTTGGCTAGGTTGGTCCGCAGATGTGGGGATGTTGCGCATCTGCGGTGGTCACATATGAGAGATTTTTGTGCAGGTGCGCGTTTACAGAAGTGGATGGGCGGAGTTTAGTTTAGTACGCATCTATGAGGTATTTTTAGCAAATGCGGCATCGTAGACGCGGTGATTTTTTCCATAGAAGCGGAAATCACTAGGCAGAATAGTAATTCGAGGGTTTGGTCTATGTTTCATTATTTGGAGTTTTGGAGAGTTTTTCATCACAATTTGAAGTGTAAGTGATTTGTACTTAATTTTCATCTTAGATCTTGTTTCCCCATGGATTATTACACCTAGACTATGTTATTTAAATTAGAAATTCGAGGGGTTTTGCTATGGTTTTGGAGAGTAAAAATATGAGATTTGTGGGCTGATTTGAGGTCGGATTCAGGTGAAACTAGTATATATGGACTCGTATTGAAATGGGAATTTGGAATTTGTGAGTTTTGTCAGATTTCGGAGTGTGAGCTCGGGGTTGAATATTTGGGTTGACTCTGGTGTATTGTATAAAGATCAAAGCTTTATTATTTGAGGTTTTTTCCTACAACATTATTTGATATTATTGAGTTATTTTTGGTTAGATTTGACCCGTTCGGAGGCTGATACGAGAGGCAAAGGCTTGTTAGAATATTTATTTGGCTTGTTTGAGATAAGTATCTTGCCTAACCTTGTGTGGGGGAATACCTCTTAGGCTTTGGCCTTAATTTCCTATTTGTGTTATGTGAAAAGCAACGTGTACACGAGGTGTCGAGCATGTACACATGTTTATGTGTGGCTTGTGATTGGATTAGACCTTAGGCTATTAATATGCCTTAATTGGGGAGGTATTTTATATGAAATATACTTAATCACTTTGTGGCTATGTGAACATGATCACTACAATTGTTGGAGCCATAGTAATGCTTTATATGTTCAACACCATTCATATTTTTACTATTTTTATACCCTTGTGCACCTTGTTAATAAATTATGAGTTTATATCTTTGATGAAATTTTAGCATTATTATTTTGTGACTATTGTGGCACATGTGGACATGTTCAGTGGATTATATAGGTGTTGGTACAAGGTTTTTGTCATGAGATTGTGATTGTGATTTTTGTCAGGGAGGAGCGATACGGTTGGATATTGTGATTTTGTCAGGGCAGAGTGATATTGTGTCAGGGCGGGGAGATATGGTTGGATATTGAGATTGTGTCAGGGCGGAGCGATACGGTTAGATACTGTGATTTTGTCAGGGCAGAGTGATAAGGGTGGATATTTTTCTTGTGACAGAAATGTGGGCACCAGGTGCCGTATGTTTATGTTTCTATTTGATGAATTTTGTTGAAGTTGAGCCTTTACGTGCATTGAGTCGTTATCACTTGTTCTGAAGAGATTATTGTTATTGGTTTCTATTAGACTTTCTGTTGCCAGTCTTTGATATATTGCATAGGTTATTTGACTAGTGAGTATCACATGACTTCAACCTTGTCACTACTTCATCGAGGTTAGTATTGATACATACTAGGTACCGACCGCGGTGTAATCATACTATACTTTTGTAAACTTTTGTACAGATCTAGGTGTTGGATGTAACATAACTAGGAAGTGAGAGCTTACATTGACCGCGAGGATTCAAGGCAGAGCTTCATTGACCATCATAGTCCCTTGGAGTCCTATCCTTAAGCTTCATTGACCATCATAGTCCCTTGGAGTCCTATCCTTACATTGATATTGTCATTTTGATATCTGAACAATATTGTATTTTGAGATATTCTTATATATTCCACTAGAGCTCGTGACTCTGTACTACCTAATTCTGGGGAGATGTTTTTGATCGTTTTCACTTTGTCTTGTATTAACTCTATTTCCACTTTTATATTAGTTTTTGTCTTATTATATCATGTTTTGTTGAATTAATGTCATTAAGTGATAGGCTTGCCTAGTCTTAGAGATTAGGTGACATCACAACCCATATTGCGGGATTTGGATCGTGACATCTATGATGAGCTCTACCTCCTCCTCTTCCTTTGGCCTTGCCCGGCCCCTACCCCTAGTAGTGGCAGCAGCCTGGGGCTCCGGCTTGTGCTCAGCTATGGCCGAAGCACATGACCTCACTACCTATGAGAGATTAAGAAAAGAAATATTCAAAATTCATGATAGAAAAAAGTAGCACGATAGAGATAGAAAGAAAGTAAAGTTTCCTAAAGTCTTTTAGCCTCGAAAACATAAGTACAGACGTCTCCATAACGATCCTCAAGACTCTACCAAGCTTGCTCATGACTCTTGAGACCTATACAACCTAGGGCTCTGATACCAACAGTGATGGTGCCTAACACTGCTTTCTAGGAAACCAACACATAATGATAAATATGAGAGAAAAGAAACTAACAATCAATGACAAAAGATAATATATGGTAAAAAGTAACTCAGAAGCATGCATAATAAGTCTAAAGAGCAACACTGGCATTCAACCATCCCAAGATGAGGAGTCATGAATACACGAGCTACTAGAGTTTACTAAATACATTCTCTTGAAAGAAGTACAATACTGACTGGTAAAATGTAACAGTATAGAAGAACTTGAAAGATGATTCTAAGTCCTGCGAACAATATGCAGTTCTACCTTGAATCACCTATTTGGTATCCGCTAAGCACCTCACTGGACTCCGCTGGTACCAATGTCTGAATTTGCACAAAAATTATAGAAGTGTAGTAGAAGTGCAACCGACCCAATGTACTTTGTAAGTGTCGAGCCTAACCCCGACGAGGCTGTACAAGACACATACATATAAACCCGAGCAGTTAAGTAACGACAAATAAAGACATGACAGGTAAAAAAATCAAGTAAGATGACAAGGTATCAACATGTGAGTGAGTCAGCAAGTTTATATGTACAAAGATATAGAACAGGAAAATAAAGTAAGGCACTGCCGTAGTGAACCACAACATATGCTTCTACCAAATAACTTCGAACACGCCTTTCAATATAATTACGAAGCAACATAACCAAGCCCTTAGTACAAATATCAAAATATAGAACAACAATATCAACAAATGGCACAACATCACCCTTCGCGATTTTATTCTCAACCTCGCGAATAAACATTAAAGCAAGAACGGAAACACAACAACAACAGTAACAATGACCTAATAAAATCCCACAAGTGGGGTCTGGGGAGGGTAGTGTGTATGCACACCTTAACCATACATAGAGGTTATTTTCGATAGACCCTCGATTCAAGAAGACGGAAAAGACGAGAAGATGAAAACACCCTTCGTGCATATTCTCTCTTCCTCTCAAACAAGGTATCACCCTTCGTGCAATGATATTGATATATGTATAAGTTAAGCACATAATCACCCTTCATGCACAATCACTGTTCCTCGTAAATACATAAACACCATTCGTGCAATTAACTCTTCCTCACCAAGCATCACATGTAATACATGACCAAGCAAGGTGGGAAGCATAAGCAAAATCAAAGACAATATTTGAGCAAAACTAGCCATATGAGAATCTAACGAAACATTTGAACCAATATTCGATTCAATAGTTCAATAGCCATGACGCCCAATATCTCAATAAACTCAACATAGATAATAACATGGATAAGAGAAATCAAAGAGTTGAATAATGTATCTAGAGCATGGAAGACATAATATATAAAGTAATATGGTAAAAATAAAGCTAACCCTACCCACATGATTATCCTACGGCCAACACATATATACTTCTCACCTTGCATATATGCTGCCCCAACATATAGATCACGTAGCAAATAGACTCGATTACACCCTAATTTCCTCAAATCAAGGTTAACTAATACAATTACCTCTTTTCGGAATAAGATCAACAACCCAATAGGGCCTTCCCTTTGGAACATGCGTCAAAACCACACGAATCTACTCAATTGTTACTCCAATAAGTCAAAACAAGCTTTAGAACCTACCTTAGTATAAAAAAGGTTCGATCTTCAACACAATTGGAAAAGTTAACAAAAGTCAACTCGGCCCTACATGGCTAAAATCCGCAATTAAGACGAAGTCCCGATTGCCCATTTGCCCCCGAGTAAGAATATGTGATTTATTCGAGATCTGACCCCAATTTGAGGTCTAAATCTCAATTTTACAAAATCCCTAATTTCTACCCAAAACCCCTATTTATACTTTATGAAATGTTAGTTTTGATAGTGAAAATTCATGGAAAAGTAATGGAAATTGAATAAAAACACGTTAAAGTCTCTAACCTATGAATTCGGCAAGAATATTTTCTCCAAATATTGCCTCCATGGAGTCTAGGTCTCAAAAATGGTATAAAATGAGCTAAGTCTCGAAATACAAAATATTTTACTCATCTGCAGGTATTGCAATTGCGAACAAGTTCACAGTTGCAATGCTCGCAAAAGCAAACCGCTATTCACAAATGTGAACAGTGTCTGAGCCCCCCAGATGTCGCAAATGCAGCTAATCCTTAGCATGTGTGAAGGACCAACCCCTCGCAAAAGCGAACCAAGCTTTGCAAAGGCGAATCTATCCTACCACTCACTAGTGCCACAAGCGTGACCCATGTCTTGCAATTAGGAAACCCTACCACCTCACAAAAGCGACCTGAACTTCGCAAATGCAAATTCGCCTAGTCCCTTCCCAGCTTCGCAAATGCGAGCATGCTCTTGCAAATTTTAGATCATCGCAAATGATAGATCTACAGCCCAGCAACGATAGTAACTCTACCGCTATTCCAAAATAGTCCACAACTATCGAAACTCACCCGAGCCCCTCGGGCTCCAATCTGAACATTCACATAAGTATAATAACATCAAATGAACTTGCTCGTAAGCACAACTAATCACAATAACATCCATAATCAATAATCGATCACCAAATCTCATGATTTTCTGAAGTTGAAACTCCCAATTCCAACTTTCTAGCCACGGGTCACCCGGGACCCCAACTAATCATGCGTACAAGTCCAAATCATCATACAAATCTAACAAAATTGTCAAAATACCTCTCTGAGGTCATTTACCAAAAACATTGACCATGGGCAACTCTAGCCACTTTCAAAGACAAAAATCACATATTCTTTAAAAATTCACATTTAATCATTATGAAAATCGACACGGATCACACATGCAAATTATACATCATCAAATATAGCTATGAAAAGTTTCAAAACACAAAATGGGGAGCTATTATTCAAAATGATCTATCGGGTGGTTGTATTCTCCACCTTTAAAAGAAACATTTGTCCTCGAATGGAAATAGAAAAATACATGGACCGATAAAAAGGTCTAGATCTACCCTTCATGTCTGATAGAGACTCCTCAATCGGCTGACCTTTCCAAGTCACTTTCATAGGAGGAATATCTTTAGATCTCATCTTTCAAACCTATCGGTCAAGAATAGACATCGTCTCTTCCTCATATGTCAAATCCTCATCAAGTTGCACCGTGCTAAAGCCCAAAATCTTCATCGTACTTCTAAAGCATGAAAACATAAAATACCGGATGTACCCCTGCTAGACTAGGAGGCAATGCAAGCCTATAAACCACCTCCCAAACTCTCTCCAAGATCTCAAATGGGCCAATAACCCTTGGGCTCAACTTGCCATTCTTCCCAAATTGCATCATGCCCTTCACAGGAGACACTCAGAGAAGAACTTTCTCACCCTCCATGTATGCCACATCCCGAACATTCCTATCAGCATAACTCATCTGCCTGGACTTTGCTATACGAAGTTGCTCCTGAAAAAATTTCACCTTCTCCAACGCATCACACAACAAGCCTGTGCCCAACAATCTAGCCTCATCGGGCTCAAACTATCCAATCGAAGAATGACATCGCCTCTAATATAAGGCTTCATACAGAGCCATCTAGATACTCGACTGATAGTTATTATTGTAGGAAAATTCCACTAGAGTTAGAAACTGGTCCCACCGACCCTTGAAGTCAATAATGCATGCCCTCAACATGTCCTCCAAAATCTAAATGGTCCACTCAGATTGCTCAGTCCATCTAAAGGGTGAAACGTTGTACTCAACTCAACCTGCGTGCCCAACTCATGCTGCACAACTCTCCAAAAGTGTAAAGTGAACTGCGTGCCACGGTCTGAGATGATAGAAATGGGCACACCATGCATGGGAATAATTTCCCTGATGTAAATATGATCCAACCACTGCGAAGAGTAGGAAGTCATCACCGGGATGAAATGTGCAGACTTAATCATCCGGTCCACAATGACCCAAATAACATCATACATCCTCAAGGTTCGTGGTAAGCGTACCACAAAGTCTGCAGTGATGGGCTCCTACTTCCATACTAGTATCACCAACTTCTTGGTCAAACCACAAGATTTCTGATGTTCACACTTCACCTATTGATAATTCAAACACTAGGATACATGTCCAACATTGTCTTTCTTCAACTTCAGTCGCCAATAATGCTGCTTCAAGACATAATACATCTTCGTGACACCTGGGTGAATGGAATACCCTGAGATATGAATCTCTTCAAGGATTAACTCTCTCAAACCACCCACATTCATTACACAAATCTTGCCATGAAGGCGCATAACACCATCATCCCCTATCATAACATACTTAGCACAACTTTGTTCCATCGTGTCTTTCAATATTAACAAGTGAGGATCATCAAACCGGGTAGCCTTGATGCGCTCCAATAAATATGGTTTTGCCACAAAAGCAAGAACCTTACTAGGCTTTGAAACATCCAACCTCACAATTTGTTAGCCATGACCTGAATATTCATGGCCAATGGTGTCTCCAGTGCCGGTATAAATTCCAAGCTACCCATGATGTCCACCTTCCTCATCAAGGCATCGATCACTATGTTGGCCTTCGCCAGATTGTACAATATGGTGATATCATAGTCTTTCAATAACACGAACAATCTTCGCTGCCTCAAGTTAAAGTCCTTTTGCTTGAATAAATGCTGGAGACTCTGATGATCGGTGTAAACCTCAAATGATATGCCATATAAGTAATGCCTCAAAATCTTGAACGCGGGCACCATGGCTGCTAACTCAACATCATACACGAGGTAGTTCTTCTCTTTGAACTTTAACTGATGAGACATGTAGTCAATCACCCTATTATCATGCATCAATACCACGCCAAGCCAAATACACAATGCTTCACAATCCACAGTGTAAGACCACGAACCTATGGGAAACACCAACACTAGAGTTGTAGTCAAGGAAGTCAACAGTCTTGAGCTCCGGAAAACTCTCCTCACACTCGTTAGACCATCTGAAAAGAGCACCCTTCTAAATTAACTTAGACAATGGGGTTGCGATAGATGAAAACCCCTCTATGAAACAACGATAGTTTCCCGCCAAACCCAAGAACCTCTAAATTTCTGTAGCTGAAGTAGGTCTAGGCCGATTATGAACATCCTCAATATTCTTGGGATCCACCTTGATACCATCATAAGATATAACATTACCCAAGAAGGAAAATGAGTCCAACCAGAACTCACTTCGAAAACTTGGCATATACCTGATGATCCTTCAAAGTCTGAAGTACAGTCCGTAGGTGCTGCTCAAATTCCTCTCTACTACGGGAGTAAACCCGAATATCATCGACGAATACAATCACAAAGGAATCAAAATAAGGCTTTAATACTCAGTTCATCAAATCCTTAAAGTATGGGGGTGATGCTTGGTTACAATTCTACATATTTATTGCATTACTTACCTTACATTTAGGTGTTTTAATGAAACATTGTGTGATGTTTGAGCTTAATCGAATTGCTTTTATGTGCAGGACCATTTGATCATGAAGATGAGTGAAAGTCGCATAAAATGATGTTGAAAATACGAGAAAAGAGTACGAAAGGAAAAATTGGCGCAAGGCAAGGAAGGAGAAAACATGCCCCAAACCAGGACCAGGCCTTAGCCAGGTCCCCCTGTCCAAGAGAAAAGTGTTTCCCTGTAGAGATTGTACTTATAGACATTGACCCTAAACCCTATAAATAGTTAAACTCGCTTTTTAGAGGGGGAATTAGAATTTGGATAGCAAGGAGCCACCGTGGAGGCCGAAGTTCATCAGATTCCATTTTCCTTTTGCCAAACTTAGTAATTATGGTGTTTCTTTTGATAAATTGTTGTTTGGTTACCATGTCTATGTGGAGCTAAACTTCACGTTCAAGGTTTGTGATTCTTTCATGACTATTGTGATTTGAATATTGATTTTAATTTCTTTATTTATCATATTGGTTTATTTATTCAATCATGCGCTTAATTATTTGATTGCTTGATCACAAATTAAATACTATCTACGAATCTAGAGGTGAACGCGAAAGTGAAAATTCTGGATTACACATAGGATTGAGTATATCAAGTTCTTGAACCTGGGCATCACAGAATAGATTCATGATTAGGATAGACATATGTAATTGCCTTGCTTGTTACTATATAAGAATTATGAATGCATTCTTGTTAATTCTAACTATACAGACCTATAGGTGTTACGTTAGCTTGAACATGCGGTTAAGAAATCGATAGATTCTGATGAGCAATATTAACCATGTCAACCAATAAACTAGAGAAATTAATTAGTCATTTCAAGTGACGAATAAAATAGGATTATTAGGAGCCTATAACCTAGATCATTTTCATTACATTGATAACATAATATTTTGTTCTTCCTTTGTTTAGAGTTCACTATTTGTTTTTCATTTATTTTAATTAGTTTAAACTCAAACACTTCTAAGTTTAATTATTATTTAGATAATAAGGATAGTCTATTTTAGTTAATTGTTTATCACAAGTACTCATGGGTTCAATACTCTATCTTATCAATTTATTACTTGACAAACGCATATACTTATGTGTGCGTTTAGTCGTAACAAGTTTTGATAAGAAGTTTCCCGTTTCATGGGTTTAAATGCTTTGACTCTATTACTGGATTATGATGCAAATGTATTTACAGAAAGTGCCTTGTTTATGCATAATAACTCAACTAGATCAGGATATTAGTTGATCACTGTTATGGAATTTCTTGCATTTATTCAAATTATGTTGAATTTTGTTTTTCAAATATAATACTAGGCGGGTTGCATAGTAGCTATTTTATTAATAATAAAAGAAAAGAAAAACCACAACGGAAGAGTACAAGTAAGGGGGCAAAAGCTATAGTAGTGTTGCCGCTATGCCTTGGATATATAATCACTCCTCTGCGCCTCCATTGCCTTAAGATGGCAGCCTCATGTAGAGGATCATGGTGTAGCTGCCGGCAAAAGTCTCACGAGGGCATATAACCTCACAGGCACTTAGATCTTCACAAAGGCATAGCAATATAGCTCACACATACTGTGCTACACCTTAACTTACAAATCCTATTGAGGCATAATAAACCTCATCTACTAACAAGCATGAAGAAAAAATGAACTGGAAAGAACTAGGTACTCTATGATCATCACAGGGTTTATAACATATTCTGTGATGATATTACAATTGATGATACTTAAAAAGTGATAAAGTAAAACAATGTAAAAATTTGAGTCTTGCCCCTCTTTCTTCAACCTTGTGAACTCTTCAATTTGTAGCTCATTGGCTTCCTCTTCCACCATCTTCAAAAATTCTTCAAACTTTATCATTTTCTCTTTGACCTATTTGACCGTGTAGATGTCGTAGGTATAGCTGCCTTTTGCTTTGCATTTCTCATTGGAGGTTTCCTAATGACAACCTCTTGTGTTTCTTTGCAGTCCCAACTATGTTGCCTATCTGGTGCCTTCTTCTTGTATTTGTTGGATCCGCTACGCACATGTCTTGGTGAAAGATCTCCCTCCCTAGCTATAATGTTGAAGGTCGCATCTAGTAGTGCATCCTCTTCTCCTTCTTCATAAAAATCTTGACCCATATGCATCCCAAAATTGTCAATATGTCTGTACTCATTCGACAGTGCTATTTGATTATTAAGGCCTCTCAATGTTTCCATGTTATGTGAAACAAGAGCGTGGATAATATTTGTTGGTGTCAAATTGTATGTTGCAGTTATTGAAGTGCTAATTCTAGTAACTGATGCCATGTTCGAGGATGAAATTTGGATCTCCTTTGGATCTGCTGAATTATTTGTCTTTTGTTGCTGTCCCGAAGGTACAAATACAACAACATTTGGACTCAAACCTCTCCTCTTTGGAGCAGTTGATGTTGAGTTACAAACCTGCTCTTTTTGTACCTCACAAGTGCGATCGTTAACAGATATGATTTCAAGTCGTGAACCTATGCCCTTTGCTATATTCTGCTTATTTTCACTCGCTGTAGTGCCTTCTGTATCCATGATTAGTTTTATCTCATCATCAATATGTTGCTCCTTATTGTGTGACCCACTTATAGCATATAAAAAAAGGGTCTAGTGGACACTTTATCCCTTTTGGTGAACACTCTATCAACGAGGGGTAATATGCATGAGTTGGTCTAGCCGTCCTATCGGCAAGGGAATAGCAGGTGGGAGTACCTTAATTGTTAGGGCTAGCTACCCCACACTTGCAGGTGTTCCACGTTCAGATTCAAGTTCAAATTTAGAAAGGGAAAAATGGTTAACCTCCCCAAGTGTAAAAGATAGCATGACTGGGGAATGGGCCAACCATCCAATCACAAACCAAACTCCCATCAGAGTGACAGTGCCTAATACCGCTTCCTGGGTAAGCCATCAACATACTTGTGAAAATAAACTTCAACAATAATAGAAAGTAGTCTCAAAAGCAGAATAAACCTTAAGTAACTAAAATCGAATAACAACAATACAACCTAAACCATCCCATGACCTGGTGTTACTCAGTACATGAGCTCTATAGAATAAGTAAATATAAGGTTTGAATCGAATACACTACTGTCTGAAGGACTAAATAGTGTTAACATATGATAAAGGAAAGGGACGTCAAAACCTGCAAACGGAACAACAATGATACCTCGACATCTCCATCTAATCGAAATCCGGCTCCCGAACAACGACCATGATCAAAAACACTTGCATTTGCACACAACGTGTTGAGTATAGTATGTGCATAACCGACCCCATGTACTCAATAAGTGGCAAGCCTAACCTCGGGCTGAAAGTAATGGCGAGCCTTTCAAGGTCCGATGCTCACTCTCTATAGCCCACAAAAACAATAACAGCAGAATAATAGCATCTGAAAGAAAACAACTCAAATAATGACAAGCCCATCTTAACAAAATAAGAGGGAAAATAGATATGCCTTTCAGATATAATAGTCAGAGCATCAACTTCCACATAATTAACTTAGACAGGTAATTAATAAGGTAAAACTGTGATATCAAGCTCTAAAGACCAAGTAGAGTGATCAAATACCAATTAGCATGAGGGATAATAAAGTTCTATGCATGTATGACAATTATACATTCCAAATACACAAATAATCACATTTTAAATGTCAAGTATAAATAATCTTAGCATAATCATAGTACCTGGTAGAAATTACCCCTCAATCATACTCTAAGCACACTCACGGTGCCTGACTCAAACCCATGGACTCTCTTTCTCTCTCTCTCTCTCTATCTCTCTCTCTCTCTCTCTCTCTCTCTCTCTCTCTCTCTCACACACACACACACACACTCAGGATTGTATGGGTGCCTGACACAAGTCCCTCACCCAAGAACATATATATGACCCTATGCATGAACCCACGATTAATACCTCACTCTGGAGGGGCGAGTCCTTCCCCAACCGCTGATCGAATTTATGCCAACGATCAATATAGTCTAGTCTAATATGGGGCCTAGCACACACGTCACCTCAATATCAATACCACCCAGCCCATCATAGGGACTGGCACATGCATCACCTCATTATAAATACAAACACGGCTCTATGGACCGCTCTAGACTCCATATGCCAATATCTCACAGTACCTCACGGAATATACCAATGTACTACAATTCAACTCAAACTCATATCACACACAAGGACACCAACAACATATGAGATAACATATCAAAAGTGCACAGAGATAGAGATATAACATATGGATATAATATCATGACAGAACAGTATGAATACGGATAAGGTAATAGCTCAACATAGCAACAATAACCCTATTATGTCTCAATCAAATAAGTAGATAGCTTAGACATAATTTCTAGCATGAATAATAACTCATGCAGTCATACAAATGGAGAAAACATGATATCAAAGAAGCATTATAGCAAAACAAGGAATGTAATATCCTAAGATTCTACTCGGATCATGAATAACAACAGTGCATACATATACTCTTGTCACCTTGCATATACTCCACCCCCAATACATAACAAGTATCATAACTAATGGGGAAATTACATCAAACCAAGCTTAAGAAAGCTATTTACCTCATTTGGGCTAGTATTCAACCTCGAATCGTGTCAAAACCTCGATCTAGCCCTCCAATTGCGTAAATCTAAGCCAAGCATCATCCAAAGAAGTCAACAATGCCATAGAAAGTGATCCCAATTCACGAAGTTTCAATCTTTGAAAAAATTTCCAAAAGTCCACAAAAGTCTACCGGGCCCACATGCCCTTAAGCCAAAACCAGTACTAAAATCCGATAATCCATAACCTTTCGAGTCCAAGTACGCTATTAATTTCCAAAATCGTGTCCAATCGGGCTCAAATTCCCAAAATACACTTTCTTAAAGTGTAGGAAAAACACCCAAATTTCCTTTCAAAATTCCTTGTTTTTGTAGAAATCCATGGGTAATCAAGATATAAAGCCAAATCCAAGTAAAAATTTCTTACCTCCAATGTAGTAGTGAAATTTCTCTTCGAACTCTCTTCTTTTTGAAGTCTAGGGCTTAAAACATGAAAAAATAGGCAAAGTCGAGAGAATAGCAACTTAAATGCACTGCCCATTAGTATTAAAATCGATCGCGGTCAAGCCATCGAGATCATGGAGCACAAAATAACCTCACCTAGAATTATTTCATCGCGAACGCAGGAAACCATCATGAATGCGATCATTAATTTACCAGCCTTCCGCGAACGCGAGCAGCACATTGCGAGCATGCGTGCTCAAATTATCGCGAACGCGTTGCGTCTGACCTCAAAATACGCGACCTGGCAGACGTCTCGAAAACAAAAAGTACATGAATCCAGTGGCCAAAATTACTCTATGTGAACGCGACCCTTTGGATGCGAACACAAATAGCATCTGAACACCAGAATAGCACATCAATCACAAAGTGGCTCAAAAAGATACAAAACTACCCGAAAACTCACCCAAGCGCCTTGGGAACCCATGCAATCATATTAACAAGTCTAAATACACTATCCAAACTTATACAAAGTCTCGAAATACCACAAATAACATCAAATCCAAGAATTGTTGATTAAGATCAAGCGTCTGATTCATGTCTAACCAATCCGGAATGAACCCAAATTTTGCAGACAAGTCCCAAATGACAAAATTGACCTATTTCAATTTCCAGAACATTAATCCGACCCCAATTGCCTCAAAGTCAACTCCCAATCAAACTGGTAAACTCTCTAATTCGTCAAATTTTGAACTTTCAACAATTAGGGCAAAATCAATATAGAAACCTCCAAATCCAAATCCGAACATATTCCTAAGTCCAAAATGACCATACAAACTTATTGGAACCATCAAATCCCGATTTTGAGGCCATTTACTCAATAGTCTAATCTTGGTAAACTCTTCCAACTTAAAACTTCCAAATTGAAACTCATTATGTCAAATTAATCCCGAACCTTGCGAACATCAAAACTAACCATATACATAAGTCAAAATACATCATATGAAGTTATTGAAGATTTCAAACTGCCGAACGAAGTGCTAAAGCTCAAAACGACTGGTCGGGTCGTTACATTCTCTCCCACTTAAACATATCTTTGTCCTCGAACATGCCAAGTGTCATTCTAAAGTCGCCATATCCAGCCATATAAACTCATCATACACGTATCCATAGGTGATCAGACATCACTTAAATTCTCATGATCCCATCAACACAATCTTGACTGAAAATTCTTTCTTCAACCATAACTTGCAATCCTTAGAACCAAATTCTAGCTTCTCGAGCTGCCTCAAGATCCAGGTCTTATATACATAAATGCGCTGAACATTATGTCAAATGTTAGCAAAGATTTTCCCCAAATATACTTGGAATTACGGGATTATCAACCTATCAAGTTAAAGTTCTATGAGCCTAGTTTCTAATGTATTAAAACATTCATCGATACGACATTGGAGTACAATGATATTCACGATTTTGCGAGAGTGCGCAAGTAGCTCCCTATGGGCCCACTTAGGTGGTGGATGACCCTTGAACATTTAAAGTGGTTGGAACGCTCATTTTTGTATTTTTAGACCAAAGAGAGTTCCCAAACTCTCTCAACACCTCTATAATAGTTCTCCAAGGTTACAAGTCAAATCCAAGATGGTTTTACCTAAACCTAACCTCAAAGGTTAACCTAAGTGAAGAAGAGAGTCTCTATGGCGCTGTGATGTCATTAAGGGTGCTTGTAAGCTAAGGGAAGATTTGGTTTGAGTTTATTTTGATTATTTAAGGTATTTATAACACCCTATGCCTTGTGCTTAAGCTTATCTATGAGCTGGTTAAATTATTTGGATGAAAAATTACAAGATAGCATTTGAAATGGTATAAGAAGTTGTTGTCTCTTGTTGGACTATTTTGGAGTTGTATATATGACTTCATATGGCTGGATATCGTGGGGAATAGCTTTTTTATAATGTTTTTATTGTTTTTATGCTTGTCAACATGTTGAGTATGTTGATGATGTTGTACTTAGGAGAAGAAGAAACCGCACAACACATAGAAGTTGTTCATGTCATTTTTATATCCCGTGGGGCTGTTTGATGTAAATTTTATGATAGATATAAGGTTGGAATGTCATGTCAATATATATGTTTATATGCTGGACCTGTTTATGGTTTTGTAAGTATAGGGGAGATGGGAAAATGATTGGGGTGTAGTTCCAATCCAAGCTTTCCGCTCGTCGTGTTAAATAGTAGTTTCGACGTTTGTCCACTTGTTGGTATGTAAATTGATTGGTGTTGTTGGGATTATGGGTGTGTTATGGTGTTGAAGGTATATAGTTGAAGTTTGTATGTGTTATTGTTGTTTTTATGGACTTCGAGAAAACAAGGAAAACAAGGGAGATGTTGTCCATTTTAATATAAAATAAACTTGTCATTCATTATATGATAGTTGCATCATTCGTAGCTTAACAATAGTATTATTATCATTATTGTAGATTAAAGTGTCATGAGACGAGTTCAAAGTGGGCATTGGACAGAATGTGATAAGGTATGCTAAGGTTGTCCCTTCTTTCCTGTTGGCACGATCCATATGATACAAACAAAACGAGCATCGTCTATTCATGGGTCACAGAAAAGAACGTAAGTTGATAAAGTTTATTTCATGATATTAACATAAGGCATATTGATCTTATGACATTCCTATTGATCTTATTGACTTACTTTATTATGCATTTCATTCTTTTATACATGTACATTGTCCTATGACTAGATGGTGTTATATACGTGTATATAATATGTATATGGGGTAAGTGGAAAGGTTACAATGTTACATACGTACCACCACCTGATCAGCTGGTATACGTTCATGATATCGCTTACTGATGCCTAGATGATATGATGGGATGCCCTCAGAGGTTTGATGATGCTATGTACACATATACCTATGCATGATATGACATTTATAAGCATATGCATGACATTATAAATGTTTCATGATTCACAGAGCCGTTCAGACTTACAGGTTGAGTCCTTTACTCCGTGTTTCTTTCCTGTCTTATATATTGCTTTTCATGCTTTACATCCTCTGTACATTATTCGTATTGATGCCCCTATTGACTGGGGGCCTGTGTTTTATGCCTGCAGACCGAGTAGACAGCCTGACTGTCCCCTTTCTTGGGATCCTTGTGCGGTGAGAGTTGGTGAGTTCCATTTGATCCAAAGCTGCTATTGGGTTTTAGTACGATATTTTTGTATACATATATGGGTACAACAGGGCCTCCTCCGGTCCGTTATATAGTTGTACACTCTATTAGAGGTTTGTAGATAATCATGTATAGGTGGATAGTATGTTGCCTTGTTGACTTGGATTTTTGGATATATATTTCTCCATAGCAGCCTTGTCGGCTCGCACTACAGTATTCTGTATGTATATGTATATGTGTCTTTTGGGCATGTCTCCCCACATGTGTTATTCACATGATTCAGCAGTTTATTAACATATGTTATCCATGGCCTACCCTTATTTAAAGAAAACTGTACGATTATGTGGCAGTGTAGAAATGATAAATATGAAATTGAAATAACAAACACATGAAAAGCTTAACTACACGTAACTAAAGAAATAATGCTACACGATGGAAAACAAGGAATGGTGTGTTAAGGAAACAAAACAACCAAAGAAAAATGCATCAATAAGGAAGTATCAACAAGAGTCACTACCGATGTACCGCCTCGTAGTCTCAAATCACAAGAATAAGTCACAAGCTTCCCTTATATCACCACAGGATCCTTGCATTAGGTTTTAAAAATTATTTTTCCGAAATAGCATCCCGCATTTTAGCCTACCTTATTACACCGTATGACTTCTAGTGGTTCCCCTACTAGCCACGCGTATCAAGCCCACCTCATCTCACCGCATGCGTTTCAACCCCAAAACTTTATACCATCGCATGCGTATCAATATCACAATGTATCACAAATTGCACCTCAAGTTCCCAATATCACATTTTTCCAAATAAACCAAATAATAACAGTGTTTTTCACAGTAAAGAGACCATGGCTCAAACACAATGTACACAAGAGTCTCAACAATAAGAACCGGAAATGAACAACTCAACTGAATGGTATTTCACAATTTAACACTTTCCCTCAATGTGAATCACGACCTTTGTATCTTAATACCAATTTCAACAACAAGATATTCCACGATTTTACAACTTTAAGTAAGGAGTTCAACGGTTAAAAAGTGAATACGAAATAAAGGAAACAAGAACTTCAACTAAACATGTAGAGCAATTAGAAAGTAAGAGATAAGACGAGTAGAACATGTGAAAATAGATTAATGATGATGAATATAACATGTTAAGATAACTCAATTAAGGCATGAAAGGAATCTACATAGCTAAAAGCGGTACATTTCCACGTTTAGCCCGTCACACACTCGTCACCTTGTGTACACGGCTTCCACACATTACAATATCATAAACAGCACCAATCCTATGGGGAATTTTTCCCACACAAGGTTAGGCAAGTCACGTAAGTCAAAATCACGCTAACTTAATCCACTAGTAGGCCTTTCCGAACGGCTCGAACCTAGCAAAAAACATGTTACATCCCATATTTTCGTACGTAAAAGTACTCCATAAGTAAATTTATGAAAGCTCGAAAATGAGATATTATATCCCGCATTTTGGTACGTTAAAGTTTTGTCGTAATTTAATCGACGTAAGCTCGGGAATGAGATTATTTTGAGATTATAAGTATTACGCTATTTCAAACAAGCAATAAGTAAATTCGTGAAGAAGAGAGGGTAAGCGAATCGAAGAAAATGAGTTTCGTCGAAGTTTGGTAATTTGGGATAAAATACGGTCCGAGCTATAATATCCGGTATTTATGGACTAGTGTCATACAAGGTAACACATGCCCATGATAGTGAGGGGTATAAGGTGTGTTAAAAATGGGTAGTATTTTAAGTAATTTGAGATAATTATTAATTATGTGGGTAATTGGTTAAGTATTCGTTAATGGGAAATTAATAAGTTAATCAAATGATTAGTGGATACTTAATTCAAATACTTGGATAAAAATGTACATCTCCCAACGTGGCAACACATCAAGCCAAATGGTGACTCTTAAAGTCACATAAAATGTGGAACACTTAAGAGGAATTTTTGTAGCTTAGTCATTAGTAAGAGAGGTCTCATATATCAAAGAGAGGTCCCATATTTTCTCTAATTCAAAGAGAGGTCTCATATATCAAAGTCTTAGCTACGGTCTTCAACAAGAATTCAAATACAGATTCCCTTATCATCTTAAGTAACGTGATGATTGTTCATAACCTCTTCAATCAATTCATACAAGGATTCAAACGTTAGCAACGTGAATCCAACGAGATTTCTTTAAACAAAAACTTCATGTAGTAGTAACGTAAATCTTTTGAAACAAAAATTCCAGCGAGATTTCTTAGCACCTTAGCAATGTTAGATTCTGCAATTTTAAGGGAGTACAGTGCAATCTTTCTCAAGAATATTATATGGATTTTCCCCTAGTTACTTTCAGTTATTATATTATCAGTTCAATTTTGGCTTTCAGTGTATTGCCTTACATACTCGGTACATTATTTTGTACTAACATCACTTTTCTGGGGCACTGCATTTCATGCGTGCAGGCTCAGACAGACACACGGGTAGACCTCCTCATTAGGTGTTTCCCGAGTTCAGCTTGATCGGTAAGCTCCATGCCCTTCAGAGTTGTCAGGTCTAGAGCTTTATGTACATCTTCTGTATATATGTATATATATTATGAGTAGGTCGGGGCCTTGTTCCGATCACAATATATCCATTAGTAGAGGCTTATAGACATACCATGTCAGTTAGTGCAGTATGTTGGGATTGTAGGCCTTGTATGTATATTTTGATTAGTTTGCCAGCTGTAGTAGTTATGACGGCCTTGTCGGCCCAGCTTTGTATTGATGTTTAGTCAGTGTTTGCAAATTGTGTTGCAATGTGGCCCATGGCCAAAGTAAGATATTATATGTTCAGAGTCCCTTAGTCACAAGTTGGTACGCAATGATAAGTGAGGCACCGGGTACCAATCACGCCCCCTAGGTTTGGGGCATGACAGGAGTGGTATCAGAGCAGTTCTGTCCTAGGGAGTCTACAAGCTGTGTCTAGTAGAGTCTTGTTTATGGGTGTGTTATGCACCGTACTTATAAGCAGGAAGCTACAGGACATTTAGGATTGTCACTCGTTCTTCTTACTCTAGATCGTGTGGTAAAGCTCAGTTGTAAGAACTCAAGTTCCTAAACACTATCTTATTCATAATACGACAATGCCTACATCTAGAAAGACGATTCGTAAGGGATTGAATGCGGCTGTGGAAGAGTTGAGTTAGAGGAACTCGATTTTGCATCATGGTTATGATAAGTAAATGTATGGTCTCCAACAGATCATGTGTGCACTAAGATGTGTGAGCTTCTAGAAAGGGAGCCCTAAGGCATGAATAGGCATGAATATCTATCCACCCATATGGTAAAAAGAAACGAGAGATTCAAAAGGTAGATACAAGCTTTGACAAATAAAATGAGCAAAGTGAGAAGGGTACGAGCTACCTAGTTAATGAAGATTATCAGTATTTACAATTCAGGCAGAAAAATATAAGCATTTGGAGTTACCTTTAACGGTAACAGAGGTATGTATAACTAGCCACATCCATCTCAGCTATGCCCTATGGGGGCTAACAGGTGTAGTTTAAGAGAAGGATGGGATATCAGGATCCGTTTTGGGTTAGAGTAACCCAAAATGGTGAATTAATTATTTGTGTTAGTTGACATTTTTGAAGGATAATGCAAATATGCTATTATATCTCATTGTGAGACACCCAGATGGTGCACTCTATAATAGTACAGCTAGATATGAATACTAGAGCATTCAAAAATAAATTTATAAAGATAGGCCACCCGAAGAGCCAGTGGATGGAGTAAGGGGAGCTAAAAGCAAGAGAATGTCTTGTTGATGTTTTCAGAATAAAGTGATAGACATAAATGTTAGCGGTAAATAAGAAGAGAGTTAATAAAGCATTATGAGTACGATGTGATACATGAATGGAAACGGTAGATCAAAAAATAAATGACAGTATTACAAAGTCTATAGAAAAGGAAAGAAAAAGGTGAGAGGTAACAGGCTTTGAGACAACAAAAGAGTATAGGCCATAAAGTCATATCCTCATTTTGAGAAATAAGTTCATGACTCTAACGTGATTACTAGAAGGAAAGGTTAGACCCCTGAATAATAGAAATCAGTATGGGCTGGTGAACAAGATAAACTAAACATGAATTAGGGACTGAATGATTTGATAATGGTCGACATTATGAGGATTTCAGATTTCCTTCTAGCGATAATGGAATGGACAATAGAAGAAGTTTCATGAGAAATACAGAGAATGGTCATTCAGGAAGATGCTTCCCTAAAGCAAGCAATGTAAGCAAAGTTAAGCTTAAGGGACTATATGTGCTAGTTACACTAAGTGTCACCTTCGGGAGTAAGGAATTTTGTTATCCTTGGTATAGAAGGATTACCGCAAAGGTGAGTATGGTTCATCGATGATGTAAAAAATGCCAAAAATGAAAAGGTAAAACATCTATAGGTAGATCGTCGTGGCTCCAACTATTAGTACTCCCCTAAAGGGGGGAATATGGAGTGATGTGACATTAAGTCAGAATTAAGTGGTTCTAGTAATTATGGAATGGTAAAGGATGAATGCGATAAAAATGAGAAAGGGATGAGATTGCACTTATTCAAATCCTACAGCTATGCTATGATTCCAGAATGTCATGCAAACACGATGTCAAGGAAGTATAGTAAGGGTTCCTCCCCGAGATGTTATTGATAGATAAGGAACCAGTGCGAGACGTAAGTTAAGACAAAGGAAATAACCCAAGAAAGATTACGTGGAATATTGATATGAGAATGGGCCAACGAGTAGTTAGTAGTTGATTTAGGAAGAGCCTAGTTATGGCGAAACAAGAAGACATAGACAAATCAACAGATTGTGTAAGACAAACATAGTAAACACCAACATGGGGAATTCAGTCTCGCAGATATAACATTGTGATCCTTGAGAAATATTCAGAAAGGTGTTGGGGTAGTTAAAGGTACCATATGAGCATTACTGAAATACAAGCGAATGCCACTGGGAAGACAGTCAAAATATTAGTTCAGAAGCAACCCTACAAGAACAAGGGCGTGGAAATAAGTAACTACGGATAATTATAGGCGGGGAAGAACATCAAAAATTCCGTCAAGTATACGATGTGATAAGCTTTTAACTTTACAAGAGCCAGAAGGTCTCCCTAAATACTACAATGAAAGACTAGCTGAGGAAATAAGGAAGAAGGCTTCAACCTAAGCACAGTGACCAAAAGAGGAAATGGTCTTATAACAATAGTCTCACAATAACATTGTATGCACTCCATAAGGAAGTAGCACCTAGCATGGCTAATGAGCGGGAAATGAAACCAAATTTAATATTCGAGACCATATGAATTGCACAAGATTCCAACATGCATGGGAACTAAGATAAGCTAAGTATGCAGGCAACAAGGTAGCAGAAAGACCACGAACAATAATTGCTTACGTTTAAAGAAAGCTGAGATGGAACGAAAGGAATTATTCGATCAATGATCCAGAGTTAGTTACGTTATGAACGCACTCAAGATTTCAGAGTATCATCCATGCATCATGTATGTCGACAATCATATAGTTGTAGAAGACTCTGGTATAAGTTAAAAAAAAGAATTGAGTCCAAGTCATAGACAAAGGATTGAATTGTTAGAAGCTTGTATCATGGATATTCCATAGCGTCCATGAAAGGCTAAAGTAATAACAAATACCATGAGCTGGAGATCGAAAGATAGCGTAAGCCAACATAAAGGCTGATTAGAGGGAAAAGGAAACTTAAAAAAAAGTTACATCAACTAAGTAAATCAGGAGTCTGATTATTGGACCTAGAAAATTATAGAAACCGTGATTGAGGACATTGCAGAATCACTCTTAATATCAGAGGTACAAGAAAAATAGTACAATAGCTATATTTTATAACGACTCTAAGATAAATCCTGTTAGAATAGTACGAGCCTCATAAGAAGTCAGGATGAAGCTCTCACTGGATTATGTATGCACCAGAGGTGCAAGTATTATAATAGAGCTTCAAGTTGTGGATGTGAATTATACATGTGTTAAAACGTGGTCATGAAAGAGATATAAGACGTGATGTAAGATTTTAAGGTAAGTAAGGTAATGGTGAACAACGTACGGGATACTTAAATACAGAAGGTTGCAAATAATCCATACTACAGATAAAAGGTTAAAAGCACTGGGATTCAGTATCAAGGAATAGTAGTGGCATCATCAGTGGCATATCTTTCAACCTATGGTTTCTACGCATCGAGAGGTCTAATTAAGAAAGTAAAGAAGAGTTAGAGATGATGTGATGTCTCGCTTGATGTTCCAGGATGACATAAGGAAACCTATGATGCAAGTAAGTTGAAGGAAGGTTGCGAGTATTATCAATAGATATGTGTAGGTCGCAAGATAAAGTAAGGTAAATCGATAAGGTTTTAGGAAGACAAGAGTAAGGATAAGAAAGGGCGAGTGAGAAGGTGACGAGAATGGATAAGTCCTCAGGATTAAGCCCATGAAAACAAGAGAGCTGATGATTTCTCTAAGTTATAGAAAGCTCAGTATAGCATGAATGAACTCAAAGAAGTCTAAGACTAATGGCATTTAGAAGAGATGGAATGTCGCCCTGATAGTACAAATGAGGGTGTAATTGTGATAGATCAAGGATGACGATTGGGCCTTCGATTGAGTAATGATTTGAAGAGTTTTTCATGAATTGTACGGGATTAAAGTGAATCACATTGGGATGATATAAAATACGATTATTGAAGTACAATATCGCAGCTAAGTGGATCAGGAAAATCACTTCAAATATTCCTCGATGCAACATAAGCCCTAGTGGCAAGGTATTACGTAAGAAGTTTCAAGTTATAATTGGTATATTGTAGATCAATATTGAGGTAAATCAACAATGGATGGACAAAAGTCACAAAGTATGAGATGCGATTAGGCCGTCATTCTTAAGATGAACAGTAATGAGGATGCATTAAAAGACTTAGATTTATACATATGGTATAAGCAACAAAATTAACCTGGAGTTCGGTAGTAGACCTCAGTAACGATAAATCGAAGTAAGAGTTATGGTATAGTATGACTTACCTAGATGCAGTAAAGTCATACGAATGGATAATCGGGTATATGAAATAAGATATAGTAATATTCGTAAGTTCAACAAAGTATCGAGCAAAGAAATTCAGTATACTGATAGATGCCTAGAGAGACATCTTATCAAGCTCTGTATATGCTTACAAAGCGAGTCCTAGAGATTGGCTAAACTGGAGGAAAAAGGAGAGATGAGTCGCATAGGTGCACGTACAAGGAAAAAGTCATACAGGTTGCATGACAGAAGGTAGTAAGAGTTACGAGATTGGAAGAATTCCGACCACAGACCGTGGTGTGAGAAAGAGGCCTAAAGGGAGGAATGCCTTGGCCTTTAAATTTATTCAAAAAATAATTGCCTAAATGGAAAGAAGAGTGTTAAAGTATTCACAAGAGCTATGAGTTATGAGAATGATAAGTGCATCAGTCAACATTTGAGGACGAATGTTCCAAAGGGGTGAATGATGTTACACCCCATGTTTTCGTACGTAAAAGTACGCCATAAGTAAATTGATGAAATCTCGGAAATGAAATATTATATCCCGCATTTTTGTACATTAAAGTTTTGTCGTAATTTAATTGACGTAAGCTCGGGAATGAGATTATTTTGAGATTATAGGTATTACACTATTTCAAGCAAGCGATAAGTAAATTCGTAAAGGAGAGAGGGTAAGCGAATCAAAGAAAATGAGTTTCGTCGAAGTTTGGCTATTTGGGATAAAATACGGTCCGAGATATAATATCTGGTATTTATGGACTAGTGCCATACAAGGTAACACATGACCATGATAGTGAGGGATATAAGGTATGTTAAAAATGGGTAGTATTTTAAGTAATTTGAGATAATTCTTAATTATGTAGGTAATTGATTAAGTATTGGTTAATGGGAGATTAACAAGTTAATCAAATGATTAGTGGATAATTAATTCAAATATTTGGATAAAGATTTAAATCTCCCAACGTGGCAACACATCAAGCCAAATGGTGATTCTTAAAGTCGGATAAAAGGTGGCACACTTGGAGGAATTTTTGTAGCTTAGTTATTAGTATGTGGGGCCCACACCATTTAAGGCATAAAATTTCTCTAATTCAAAGAGAGGTCTCATATATCAAAGTGTTGGCTACGGTCTTCAACAAGAATTCAAATACAGATTTCCTTATCATCTTAAGTAACGTGAGGACTTTTCATAACATCTTCAACCGATTCATACAAGGATTCAAACATTAGCAACGTGAATCCAACGAGATTTCATGAAACAAAAAATTCATGTAGCAGTAACGTAAATCTCCTGAAACAAAAATTCCAACGAGATTTCTTAGCACCTTAGCAATGTGAGATTCTGAAATTTTAAGGGAGTACAGTGTAATCTTTCTCAAGAATATCATATGGATTTTTCCCTACTTTGATCCGCCATTACACATTGTCACAATCAACGGTGTTAAAGGGATTGTCAAGCGAATCAGTTCAGGTATCTTAAGGCTAAGCCCTTCGGTCATTTTGGCATGATCTCGTAATTACATGTGTTTGATAACGAGTCATAAAGAGAAGTTCATACACCCGAATTTATATACATTATCCTAGTCTCAAAAATTACAGTATTCTCCTTATCGGGACTTCATGTTTAATTGAGTATTGTCTTCTTCCAGTCAAGAGAGCAGAGAGCCTATATATAGTATTACAGCATTTTCATTACCATCGAGCTATAATCGATGGGCAGGCCCCTATTGGGCAACCTCTGATCAGATGGTAAGTTGTATACCGAGCATACTGTGGACGAGCACCTATTAGCGAGCCCAGCATGGCCAAGATATAGAGCCTAGTATGGTCGAGCACCTATGAGCTAGCCTACTACGACAGAGCAGTTGTATATATACCGAGCCTTATAGGGACGGACAACTATTTTACTTACTATATTGAGAGAGTTGAGTCAGTATCAGTCGGTAAGCATATCCAGAGTATCTTTGGCTCCCAATTACTTTAAGTTATTATATTATAAGTTCAGTTTCATCTTTAAGTATATTGCCTTACATACTCGGTACATTATTCCCTACTCACGTCCCTTTTCTGGGGATGCTGTATTTCATGCGTGCAGGTTCAGACAGACAGACGGGTAGACCTCCTCATTAGGTGTTGCCCGAGTTCAGCTTGATCGGTAAGCTCTAAGCCCTTCAGAGTTGCCGGGTCTATAGCTTTATTTACATCTTCTGTATATATGTATATATATTATGAGTAGGTAGGGGCCCTGTTCCGATCACAATATATCCATTAGTAGAGGCTTGTAGACATATCATGTCATTTAGTGCAGTATGTTGGGCTTGTAGGCCTTGTATGTATATTTTGATTAGTTTGCCAGCTGTAGTAGTTATGACGGCCTTGTCAGCCCAGCTTTGTATTGATGTTTTGTCAGTGTTTAAAAATTGTCTTGCAATGTGGCCCATGGCCAAAGTAAGATATTATATGTTCAGAGTCCCTTAGCCACAAGTTGGTACGCAAGGATAGGTGAGGCACCGGATGCTGGTCACGCCCCCCAGGTTCGGTGCATGACAAAACACTTCATATTATAAATATAAATTATAGGAAACTAATTTGATTAATAAAGTTACGATCTTTGCATAGAAATAAAAAGTCAACTCAAAAGGTCAACCCGAGACTACGTCTAGGAACCCGACCAAAATTATAAAATCCGAACACCCATTCGATTATGACTCCAACTATATAAGATTTACTCAAATAAGACCTCAAATAGCCGTTCAAAACTCAAAAGTTTAGTCTTGGAACTTTTTACAATTTTTCCTAAATTTTCAACTAAATCCCTAATTAGATGATGAAAATAGTAATGGAATCATGAAATATAGACCAACATGGGTTAGAATCACTTACCCCAATGATATCCTTGAAGATCCCTCGAAAAATCGCCTCACACAGAGCTCTCTAGGTCCAGGGGTTTTCCTTCTTCGCGAACGCAGAGTGAGCCTCGCGTTCGAGTAGCATAAAAATTCTCAACTGCCAAATTCCTCTTCACGAATGCTATGCACACTGAGCCCAGGCCTACACGAATGCGACCCCTCAAACGTGAACACAGTGAACAACTTATTACACATTCGCGAACGCGTCGCAATCTTAGCGAACATGAAGAACAAACCTCACCTGCCTCCTAGATACTATTCGCAAACGCGAGACCTTTCTGGCGAACACGATGAAGGAAACTAGATATTATAAAATTCAGTAGCTTCAACAATCCTCAAGGTTCCAAAATGCGCCGAACATGGATTGAATTATGCCCGAGGCCCCCGGTACCACCAAATATACTAACAAGTATTAAAATATCACATCAAACAACACTAGAACCACGAATTGCACATCGATTCAAACCTAAGGAGCTTATGAACTTTCTAATTTCAAAACTAATGTCGATTTGAACCAAAACAACTCCGATGGACATCAAATTTTTCACACAAGCCATAAATGACACGATAGACCTATTCCAACTTCCAGAATTAAAATTCGACCACAATATCAATAAAGTCAACTCCCGGTCAAAACTTTCCCTTTCCAAACCTTTAACTTTCCAACTTTCGCCAATTCATGCCGAAATAACCTATTGACCTCCGAACCAATATACGTACATGCTCCAAAGTCTAAAATCACCATATGGAGATATTGGAACCTACGAAATTCCATTCCAGAGTCGTAGACACAAAATCCAAACTACGGTCAACTATTACAACTTAAACCTCTAACTTAGGGACTATGTGTCCCATTTCACTCCAAAACTCACCTGAAACTAAAACCAAATACCCCTGCAAGTTACATAACCAAAATATAACATAGATGAGGCAATAAATAGGGGATCGGGGCTAAAATACTCAAAACGATCGGCCAGGTCGTTACACGCCTAGAAGGGCAAGTCTAACTCTGTGGCTGATGAGACTTCAATTTAAGCGCCACGAGTTACCAGGACTCGGGGAGAGTCTAGGAGTGAGACTCCATCTTATAATTCTCACACCCCGGCCTCTCCAAATGAGCTTCGAGGGGCACCAACTTCAGCCCTAGCTCCAGCGCCCGCCTTAGTAAACCTAGCTCCTCAGCCAGATGCACCACGTTAGGAGATGAGACATGCTATTCAGCTATTGACTTGATTAGTGGGTGCACAGGCTTGGTGCCAGGAGGTAGGTATTTGTCATGCAGATAGGGCCATCAATGCGAGGGTTTGAGTTTTCATTAATTTAGACCCTTAGATATTCTTAAATGCAGATCCGAATAAGGACACTACGGTACTTATCGATAGGATGAAGAGGACTTCGAGGGTAATGAAGGCCATTGAAACTGAGTAAGTTGATCTAACTTGCTATAGACTTCGCGATGTTGCAGTTAATTGGTACGAGTTTTGGGAGTTGTCCAGAGGTGATGATGCCCCTCCAGAAGTATGGCAGGAGTTTACAGATGCTTTTGTTCATCATTATATGCCACTAGAGCTTAGACAAACCAGAGTTGATAGGTTCATTACACTTAGGTAGGGTAATATGAGTGTCCGGGAGTACAACCTTCAGTTTGATTCTTTTTCTATAGATTATCCCATTGTTGTAGCTAAGATGGAGGATCGGGTTCACAGGCTCGTGATGGGGTTGGAGTCGCACCATCTTAAAAACTATATGCCAGTCTCACTTCAGCCAGGTATGGATATTTCTCTTATTCAGACATATTATCAAGGTGTAGAAGAGCATAAGAAAAATCAAAGGGTTGATCATGAGCATGATAGGGGCAAGAGTAAGAGAGCAAGATCTTTATATCCTTCAGGTGAGTTTCGAGGTTGTCAAAGACAATATTACCTGATGTATCTAGCCAGCCATCAGCTAGTGCATCCCCTCAGTTGCCGGTAGGGGATTTGATGGTTCCACATATTCAGGGCCCAGTTAGAGTTCTAGGGCCTCTAATTCTCAATATAGGGGTGAGTCAAGTTATATGAGGCCGCCCTTGCCATGATATACTCAGTGTGGCAAGCAGTATGCCGAGCAGTGTCGTTTAGGGTTAGGTGTTTGTTACACTTGTGGTTATCCATGGCACTTTATGAGAGATTATCCGAAGAGAGGTGATACAGGTATAGTTCAGAGAGCGTGATCTGTATCTGGTACATCATAATTAGTACGCCCCCATGGGCAAGGTTCACATGCATCAGTCGGTCATGGTAGAGGTAGAGATGGAGCATCTAGCTCAGGCGGTCCTCAGAATCACATTTATGCATTAGCGGGATGAGAGGACCAGGTGTCGTCCCTTGGTGTTGTTACCTGTATATAATTAGTCTCCTCCTATCATGTATATGAATTAAGTGATCCAGGTTCAACGTTATCGTATGTTACTCCATTTTTTACTAGTATGTTTGGGATAGAACCCGAGTGTATTAAAACGTTTGAGGTGCTTACACCTCTTGGGATCCAGTAATATCTAGACGGGTATATAGAGATTGTATAGTAGTAGTTGATAGCCGTTCTACAGTAGTAGACCTCATTGAGTTAAACATGGTAGAATTTGATGTTATAGCAGGTATAGATTGGTTGTCTTCTTGTTATGCTAACGTTGATTGTAGATCAAAAATGATTTGCTTCCAGTTTCCAGGAGAGCCAATTCTAGAGTAGAAAGGTAAGACTGCATCACCAAGAGGTAGGTTTATTTCCTATCTTATGACAAGGAAGATGATCATAAAGGGCTTTATTTATCACTTAGTTCGGGTACAAGATGTGAAAGCAGAGTCAACGACCCTTAAGTCTATCCCTATAGTTAATGAGTTTCCCGATATTTTTCATGACGAGCTTCCAAGCCTTCTGCTAAAGTGGGAGATTGAGTTTGCTGGTGACATATTACCAGATACTCAGCCGATATCTTTTCTTCGTTATAGAATGGCATCTGCAGAACTGAGAGATTTGAAAGAACAACTGAGGGACGTGCTTGAAAAAGGCTTTATCAAACCTAGTACATCACCGTGGGGAGAACTAGTGTTATTTGTGAGGATGAAAGATGGTTCCTTGCAGATGTGTATTGATAACAGGCAGTTGAATAAGGCGACGATACCCGCTCCCGAAGATTGAAGTATTATTTGAGCACTTACAGGGTTCCAAGTGTTTCACGAAGACAGACTTGAGGTTTGGGTACCATCAAGTAAAAGTTAAAGAGAAATATATTCCAAAGACAACATTCAGGACCAGATATAGGCACTTTGAGTTTCGTGTTATGTCTTTTGGTTTGACTAATGCCCTAGCAATATTCACAAAATTGATGAACTGCAAAACTCTAAGTTCATTAGTGACATTCTTCATCCAAACATATGCATTACAAATTTGATTGAATTGATTCCAGGTCCAATAACTGTGTCTCACCCAATACAAGATGCTCGGACAACATGCCACATCAAATATCATCAAGAGCCCCATACAACGCGATCCATGCGTCAACAAGTAACCGCTCGAATATGATCGATAATGGAAAGAGAACCAAAATGGAACTATCCAACAAGTTCAACAGCTACAACATTAACAGAATAATTCTATGAATCCATCCCTCAAGGGAGAAACAAAATTCACATAATGAGCATAAGGAATCATCTCCAACATAACCCCGTCGCAGCGTGCAACCCGATCCATACATAATACCATTGTGGCGTGCAACCTGATCCACATATCTTAATCCATATAGGGATACCCATCGAGCCACACTGCTCATAGTCACCAACCACATGTGTAACCACAACAAGCAAGTATAGTGCATAAACATAACCATGGGAGACAAATAGAATAACGCGCTGCGAAAAAAGGCCAAGCATGGGTAAGTTGCAATAAACAGATCAATATCTCAAGATTCATCTCGCTCAAATATCGCCAGAAGGCATGAACAGGACCACAACATGTGTGTGAATAATCAAGTAGTCTCACAACCCATCATATCATAAGAAAGTAACACATTAAACAGATCAAGCCACGAATAACATACATTCCGCCTGATGAGACACTCGT
Organism: Nicotiana tomentosiformis; assembly: GCF_000390325.3. Taxonomy (NCBI): domain Eukaryota; kingdom Viridiplantae; phylum Streptophyta; class Magnoliopsida; order Solanales; family Solanaceae; genus Nicotiana; species Nicotiana tomentosiformis. The sequence continues at coordinate 35,642,366 of NC_090816.1, forward strand.
AGGAAATGCTGTGCCAAATGAGCGAATCAAATAAGTGGAGAATACACATTCTCATTAGGCCTACCAATGGGCCGCCAACCCAATTCGGGTCATTCCAAAATAGGTCAATAGCCTTCCATAAGTACAAAGTGACCCCATCTACAATACATATAATCAACTGCCAAAATCTAAATACAATTCCACAGTCCACAACCAGAGGTATAGTCCACCTCTCATACATAATCTCCAAACCACGAGAGTACCAGAATCTTTATACCTGGTCTCTAAATATTCATCTCAAATGACTAATTGATGATAGGTTATAATTACGTATTTTAGTCGCTTATTGCACCCAAATTCACTGCACTTTACTTGTTTTGAGCTTTATTTGGTAGTGTTTTGCACTTATTATATGTTTCATGCCTTGTAGGAGTGATTTTGAGTTATGTAGATGTTATAGAATGAATTTGACTGATTTGGAGCTTTGAATCATGAGTAAAATCCCATGGGATTAAGTCGGGATCATGTTCATGGGTCGAGGAAAAAGTCTGGACGTTAAAAATGCAAGCAAAATCCATACTCTCAGAATTTTGCACTACTGCAGCATGAGGGGCGGCGTGGCGCACTGCGGCTGTCCAAATTTCCTGCTGCCTATCAGAACCAACTCTCTGGATTTCCCCACTAATCTCCCGCATGGCGCGTCTCCCCGTGTGGCGTGCCTATGCAATTTTTACAGAGTGAAAATCCTATTTCGGCTGGGAGAATGTAATTCCGTCTGGGCGCGACCCTACTTAGTATTACTGCATGGAAAAACGTTATTTTCTACACTATTGACACATATTCAACTATGCATTTATTAAACCTAGTTAGGTGAATAATCTAGTTAGGTGAATAATCGAGTTGGGTGAATAACCTAGTTATTGACATATATTCGACTACGTCTAAAGAGGCTAGTCGAATCATTTATTAAACCTAGTTAGGTGAATAATCGAAAGAGGTTTTCCTAAAGATTAATCCACTATGCATTCTTGCATAACTTCACGTGCTTAAATTGGTTCAGCTTGTGAGGTTAAAACTTAATCGAGAGAGGAGTTTTTGCTGAACGTTTGAACAAATAATTGAGTGAATTAGAGAGGCTCACTTGAATATTAGAAGTGAATTATCTAGAGTTAGATCCCAAACAATTATCCTGCATATATACTATAAAAACCATATATTCTCCCATTGATAACCTTCTTTGCTTATTCCTTGGTTCGATAGTCATTAGTCAATAGCTTTAGATTCTTATTTAATTATAGTTGTTAACCGTATAAATCTCGATTATGGATTCTCCTAGACAACAATCAAGCCAGAAACTACGAAAATGTTGTTTAACTCCAATCATTGTGGATACAACATTATACGATACAATCTTTGACTAGTGAGCACAATTTAACTGTATGTTTCCAGCTCGTCAAACTTTGGCATCGTTGCCCGGGATTGGCAATCAATAGTGTTTGAAATAATTTGTAGTGAAAATTCAGGAATTTTTCTTTTTATTTTTCTCTTTTAACGTTATTATTCTTCGACTGTGCACATGCTACTTATTTAGATTGGTGCATGACTCGAGCTTCTGCGAAAGAATTGCTACCATACGAGCCAGAAATTAAAAAACAACTGCGACAGTTGAGGAAGGAAAGAAATATCACTGAGACATCAGAAAATGTTGGGTAATCCTCGACCAAAGAAACTATGTCTGGAATCAGTGAGGATAATGTAGATTTGTCTACGAGAGAAGCAGCTATTAGAGATGCACATATTATTTATGAAGAAGAGAGGGGTCGGAAAATTTCGCAAAATCAACTCTTGGATGTAGACCAGTTCGAGAATATAGCTCTGATGCCTGGGATACCAGTTAGCGATTATGCTAGACCGGCGTACAATCAAGGTTTATCAAATGTTAGACAAACTCCAATTGTAGCTAACAATTTTGAGTCTGCTTCAAACCCTTAAAAATTGTTGTGTCTTTGGAGGGAAGCGAAACGAAGATCAAAATACACATCTGATGGACTTCGAGGAGATTATGAACACCTTTCAATATAGTGGTGTGTCACAAGATGCAGTGTACTTAAGGGCATTCAACTACACCCTAAAAGATGATGCAAAGAAGTGGCTTCGAAGCTTCACCACGGGATCGATTAGAACATGGGAGGAGATACCAAACACTTCCTAGATAAATATTTCTCCTTAGCAAAAACGGGAAAGTTTAGAAGAAATATCCATAACTTTTGCCAGAAAGATACTGAAACTATTTTTGAAGAATGGGAGAGGTTCAAGGAGATTGTTAGAAGGTGTCAACATAGCGAAATTGAACTCTGGATGCAACTCCAGGACCTTTTGCATGGATTGACACCGACCTCATGTAGAACATAGAGAAATGCAACTAGAGGCCCGATAATGAAAATGACTCTAGAGGAGATAGTCAGACTCCTTGATGAGTTATGTAAAGTTGCAAATCAGTGGCCCTCTGAGAGTGTTCAAAGAATTAGATCAATTGGTGTTCACCAAGTTGATGCTAACACATCTGTGCAGGTACAACTTGATGCTATGGCCAAAGAGATAAGAAAGTTGACCTTAGCCTCGATACAAAGTGAGACTCAAGCAGCTTGTGATATATGCGGAAGAGAATACCCAATCATGAGTTTTGAGCTTAAGTTCAGGAAGTGAATGTTGTGGGGAACTACAATTTCAATGAAATGGGTTAGAGGCACCCCGATTTTTCATGGAGTTCACCTGGAGGAACTTTGAATACTTGGCAACAAAATAACTCTAGACCTTATAGACAAGGAGCTCCAGCTTACCAAAATCAGTAGAGGTAGCAATTTCAACCTTAATAGCCCATTCATCTTGATCTAGAAGATCTAATGAAGGTTGGACGCTCATGGAGCACCTATCAAAGAATTAGGCACTAGTTTGCAAAACCTGTAGAGACAAGTGGGACAGATTGCAACAATATTATCTAAGAGCGTTCCGGGCACTCTCCCCGTTGACACGGAAAAGAATAAAAAAGAAACGGTGAATGTTGTAACTCTAAGAAGTGGGTAAGTTTTGAAAGATCCCACCCCGATCCAAAAGGATGTGATACTTGAAAAAATAAAGTGGGGAGCAACTGAAATGTTGTTGAAAACTGAGAAGAAGAATAAGGGAGAAACTTTGAGAAGGGAAGAACATGAGGAGAGACAGTATATGCCAATTTTACCCTTACCTCAAAAGCAAAGTAGAGAAAAGGTGGAAAAGAGGTTGCGGAGATTTCTGGATGTGCTGAAACGGATTCATGTAAATTTTCCATTCACATAAGTGCTCTCACAAATCCCGTCTTATGCTACATTCTTGAAGGAGATCCTGACGAAGTAAAGGAAAATCGAGGAGACTTTAGTGGTGAAGCTCTCAGTGCATTGTAGTGCGATATTGCAACACAAAATTCCACAAAAGTGTGGAGATGCAGGGAGTTCTACTATGCCTTGCTCTTTAGGATCTATTAATTTTTATAAATCATTATGTGATTCTGGTGCCTCAAATAAATAATGCCTCTATCTATTTATAGGAAATTTGAGAAGGAGATTGAAGAGATAAGGTCTGTGCCAATATCGTTACAGCTGGCAGACCAAACGACTTTGATATTCAAGAGGATAATAAAAGATGTGTTAGTTCGGGTGGATAAGTTCGTATTTCCTCTAGATTTTATAGTGGTGAAAATGTAGGAAAACAAGGAGGTCCCCCTTATCCTAGGAATACTATTTTTAGCAACGGGTAGAGCAATATTGGATATACACGAGAGAAAACTCATGCTTAGAGTGGGTGAGGAGACAGTGACTTTTCATATGAATATAGAAAAGGGGTGCATAAAGAAGAATTAGTTGCGTTGAGTGGAAGGTGAAGGGCTCAAAAGATAAGGCTGCATTGAGTGGGAAATATAAATATAGGGTGTACACCAAAAATGTTGAGAAGAAGATGTTGGCATGGATGTGCACATTAGTTCGAAGGCGAGGAACGAAGCCGACTTCGACTCAGACCCCGACTAGATGTTCATGGAAGTTTTCTTTTACCTTATGATTTTTAATTATGTGTCATGGGGACATGCCACAACCTAAAGTGTGGGGTAGGGGATATGTTGTATGTATGTATGTATATTAGTTTTGTTTTGTCGTAGTAGTAGTTAGAGATAGAAAATAATTGGAAAAAAACATAAACATTTTAAAGTTTTTGATGTTTTCGGATGATGAATATCATTCGACGGGTTTCTTAAGGGAGTAAAGTTGAATGAAAAAGACAAAAAGATTTCTTTTTTAGGTAGTGTAATAATTCCCCCTTGGTTTTTCTTCGTGCCACGGTTCTAATCCAAGGGTTTTATTTGAACCGGGTGTAGTTAGTTTTTATTTTTTAGGAGTAGGATACCTTGTGCTTTGAATTGAAGTGAAGGCAATATCTCTTAACTTTATTGTACCTTGAGAATAGTAAGTGCTTTAGTTGTGACGTTTAGTCTCAGTTTTTGAGACTTGTATAAGTACCTTAAATTGTATGATCTTAACTTTGCTTAGTTGTTTGATCCCGAGTAAGTTATGTGCCATGTGGGTGTGAGGTTTTTGTGTTATTCTGTGCAGTGCATCTGATGTCTAGAACTTGTCTCATATGTTTGCAAAGCGAAATAGTAGTTATTCAGTCTTGGAAGTTTTTTAGGTGTTTGTTTATTGAGCCAGTTTTAGCTTTTACCCACCTAATTGTTATGTATCGTAGTTAACCCCTTTGATCCTGTAATCCTATTTTTTTGGAAACCGCATTACAAGCCTTGCCCATTTATTTGAATTGACCATCTATTTGAACCTTTTCACCTATCGTGAGCACTTGAATTTGATATGAACATTGCAAAAGTTGAAGTTGGGTGATTGGGTTGGCTTTTGAGTGGAACTAATAAAATAAGGAGAAAGGTGCACTGTTCAAAAAAAAAAGTAAGAGGCACTTGAATTGAAAAAGAAAGAAATGTTGTATTGGTGTGTAAAATATTCTTGATAGCAGTAACTCTTGATGTAATTGTGCTTAAAGAAGTTGGGAGTTGATATATGTTGATTTAAGGATGGAGTTATGCTTTGGCATAATTGTGGGGTTGTGGACAATGAAATTTATATATTAAAGTGCATAGGGAGGTGTAGTCACTCTTATATCTAAATGTATCCTACCCGTCATACAGCCTACATTATAACCAAATGAAGTCATACTTGATCCTTGACTGAATGGGCTCGATTAGTAGAGTAGTACACTATGGGCAAGCTTATGATACGTCTTGTGTGGCATATGAATGTTGTTTTTGAGAATGAGCGAATTCTTTCTATCTTGAGTTACTAATTATTTTTAATTTCTATTGTGTGTGGAACTATTCTGTATTGTTGTGTGAGGGCACTTTATTCACGAAAGAAAGGTAATGCTTGACCTCTGTGATAGAATAACTGAGCGGGTTATGAATAATGTGTGATCCTTTTGAGTCAAATCTTGAGGCAAGGATGTTACATTAGAGTGCTTAGTCTATTTTAATTATTCTTGGTGTGATGAATTATGAGAGTTGTTGAAAAAGGTCGTGTCTTTATAAAGTATAGTTTGATTTCTTGAGGGCGAGCATTGGTTTAAGTGTGAGGTGTTGATGATAGGCTACAATTACGTATTTTAGTCGCTTATTGCACTCTAATTCACTGCACTTTACTTGTTTTGAGCTTTAATTGGTAGTGTTTTGCACTTATTGTGTGTTTTACACCTTGTAAAAGTGATTCCAAGCTATGTAGATTTTATGGAATGAATTCGAGTGATTTGGAGCATTAAAGTATGAGCAAAATACCAAGGGATTAAGCTGGGATCATGTTAGGGGGTCGAGGACCAAGTCTGGACATCAAAATGCAAGCAAAATCTGTACTCTAAGAAATTTGCACTAGTGCGGCGCGTGGGGCAGCGCGTCGTGTCTCAGCATATTTCTACTGCTCCTCAGATCTAACTCTCTGGATTTTCCCACTAATACCCTGCATGGCGTGTCGCCCCATACGGCGCGCTTGTGCAATATTTACAGAGTGAAAATCCTATTTCGGCTAGGAGAAGCAGATTTCGTCTGGGCCGGACCCTACTTGGTATAAATACATGGAAAAATATTATTTTCTGGACTTTTGATACATATTCGACCTAAGGAGGCTAAGGAGGAGTTGGAAAAACACGAGCACAAGGATCTCATCATTCCTTCCTCACTCAAGACCCGAGTTTGGATTGAATTTATGTTTTTCTATACTTTAACTTTATCTGTGATGCACTGCTCCATATCTATGGAGTAGTTCTCTTTAGGGTTTGATGGATTTGGTGTATTGATGATTGTTTGTGGATTATAACTCTAGTTTTATGTATTGAAGCGTTTTGGATGATTTAACTGTTGCATCTATATTCGCTTGTTCATGTAATCGAGAGAAGCATAACTTGTGATATATTTGCATTATATTGTTGGTTGAGTTCATAGATTCTTCCAAGTAATCTACAGAGGCTAGTCGAATTATTGATTAAACCTAGTTAGGAGAATAAATGAAAGAAGTTTTCCTAAAGACCAATCCACTACGCATTCTTGCATATCTTCATGTGCTTATATTGGTTCAGCTTGTGAGGTTAAAACCTAAACGAGAGAGGAGTTTTTGCTGAACATTTGAACTAATCATTGAGTGAATTCAAGAGACTCACGTGAACATTAGAAGTGAATTACCTAGAGTTAGATCCCAAACAATTATCTTGCACCTATCCTATAAAAAACCTATCTTCTCCCATTGATAACCTTCTTTGCTTATTCCTTGGTTCGACAGTCATTAGTCAATAGCTTTAGATTCTTAGTTAATTTTAGTTATTAACCATATAAATCTCAATTGTTGATTCTCCTGGATAGCAATCAAGCTAGAAACTACAAAAAAACTATTTAACTCCAATCCCTGTAGATACGATATTATATTATACTATCTTTGGCTAGTGAGCATAATTTAAGTATGTGTTTCGAGCTCATCACTAACATATCACACATATACAATCACCCCATGGGAGATACTCCCATAGTTTTTCTCACCAAGTAGATAAACGTGAACATCAATGGTTACCAACCATACGATTTATGTAGTACTAGTAAAGCATCTGCAATTAAAACATAACGCATCTTCCACAAAATACACCTTTCTCAGGCGACCCAAAAGCAATGTTAGTATTCTCTATGATATTTCCCACACTGCATGGAGCTCATAATATTCCTTTCAAATCTGAACCGTAAGCTTGTTCGTGTAATCCTAATTCCACACAGCTCACCGCATCAATCATGCTAATATGCAAAAATACGAGAATTCCATTACCAACTCTGAATCACGAATAGGATACACACTCTATCAACCAGAAACCTTCTACTAAACTCCATTTAGGAACAAATCACAACGCGCACCCAAATTCATATGCCTTTAGAGGTCAAAATCATTGCAAACTCTTCGGAATCCATACACACATAACTAAGCCAGCCAAAACGAATACCTCTAAATCACCCAAGTCACACAGACTACCAAACCCCACAGTATCACCACAGAGACACCTGTAAATCCCTATAATGCCAAAGGAACCAATCATTCAAGGCAACACGACTCATGAACCAAACCACTACTAAACTGACCCAACTCACTCAAATTACTCATGAACCGCCTTCAAGGCCACACCACTCATTCACAGTACACTGTGATATTTAATCAAAACTCATCCCAAGTCACCTAATATGAAATGTCGTTGTCCTAAGACTCGTTGGCCGCTTATTCCCTCTTATACATTCGGTAGTACCTCCAACCAAAGTACTTATTTTGAAAATGCTTTATATGAATTTGAAGATATTCCTTAAATCTCTCAAATGCTGCCTTGAAGAACCGATAAGGATACTGAAATGCTCCAAGTCTCTTTCACAAACCAACACAAATCTCGAATCTTCAGTTAGACACAAATCAGGAAATCCTTAGATATCACATATTGAATCTTGAATCCATTAGAACCTTTCCGAGAGTCATGCACTCAGTCCTAGTATAGAATATATATAACCAACCACGCCGAACCATTAGTGCTCTGTTAGCGCCTGAATATTCCAAAAGAAGATAACCGCTCGAATCCTTCCCTTGCACACTACCTCCACAGAAGAATATTGAACATGAGTCCTGCCATAACCTCTATATATAACAAGGTTAATCTAACACACGTCCAGGAAATTCCATGCTTGAATCATCCTCGAAGACATTCTCCAAGAATTATTTATACTCACAAATGATCCTTGGTCCATAATCCATAACAACACACGACTAGGTGACCCAATCCCCGATGGTAGACTTGGTTACTTGGCTCTATTCCACAATTGCATGACCAAAGAACCCATGATGACTGCTCCACTTTAACTTCCATTATCTCACACTGTTACACAAATGAATTTATCCTAAGCTCATGCCACACCAACCATAACACATCCTAAATGATCAACCCAGATGCACACTCAACCTCGTGACAATCATCCATCTTCATCAAGCGATCCGAACCCACATGAATCCAGTCGGGTAGAAAGTAAAACAATTTATAGAATCCTCATGAGAACTCATACAACCCCCAACCTTCTCATTAGAGATATACCTCTTATGTGACCTTGTAGCAGCATCTTCGTATGACTGCCATGGTACAAAGTTGTGTAATCAGTGAATCCTCCCGTAAAATTTGGACAAATGGAACACCACAACTATGAGCCTCCTCAAGGGTTATCGCCCTCGAACCATCAAACCTAGAAATGCAAATCCGACTTGGAAGCCACAAATGCTGATCCACACTAAGGGACACTTCTCTGAACTACCTTGCAACATTGTGCCCTTAGGGCAAACAGATGGAAACCGTCATACCAATGATCATTCATCCGCTCAACCAAGGATGACTGTTCAACAACACAAGCTAGAGCTCCACTAATCTCAGGAATTTCCAACCTCGCATCTCCATCAAGTAAAGTCTGAACATTCATAGCCCAAATGCCTCTCCTCTGATGAAACAAATTCCAAACTCTGAATTATGAACCAAGTATTCCTTCTCATTAGATGCTCTGGTCGCAAGCTTAAGTAATCATCCTACTAGTCTGCTCCCACACCGTGTCAAGACCAATATGTGAATCATAACAATACATTATATATGGCATTGAATCTATGGGCATCACTAATAGTAAGTCTGCAATAGATGGCAACTCATCCGCAAAGCGACAATAACACTCTAACCTCCCACACAAGGGAAAAACATCCAACACCACGTCTAGATTATCATCAAAGTTCACTGGTGCCCATCTAAATCGAGTACTCAAATTCCCATACAAAATGAGTAGCAAATAACTGAAGATATAGGCGTCAAGATTAGATAAAGTCACGCAATAATGAATCAAGCAAGGGAAAGTTTCCTAAAGCCCTATAGTCTCTTGAAGATAAGTACAGTCATCTCTGTATCAATCAACAAGACTCTACTAGGCCTGTTCATGACTCTTGATACCTATGAAATCTAGTTCTTTGATACCAACTTTTCACGACCCAAACTCCCACTGAATCCTTGACGGCTACTAACACCTCCTGTTAGGCAAGATAATAACAAATATGTGAATATAAACTTCAAACAATAATAAACACTAGTCTCAATTGCGGGATAAATCATAAATAACTAAAATCGAATAACAAGAATACAACCTAAACCATCCCACGACTTGGTGTTAATCAGTACATGAGCTCTACAAAATAAGGAAGTATACGGTCTGATTCCAATACATTAATATTTATGAATGACTAAACAGTGTTAACATATGCTAAAGAAAAGGGACTTCAAAGACTACAAAAAGAACATAAATGCTACCTCGATATCTCAACATAAATGCTACCTCGATATCTCCTGGACAACTACCATGATCAGCAACACCTGGATCTGCACACAAAGTGTAGAGTGAAGTATTAGTACAACTGACCCCATGTGCTTAATAAGTAACAAGCCTAACCTTGGGCTGAAAGTAATGACGAGCCTGGTAAGGTCTGATGCCCACTCTCCACATCTAACTAAAACAATAACAGCAGAATAATAGCACTTGAAAGAAAACAACTCAGATAATAACAAGCTCAGCTTAACACAATAAGAGGAGAAATAGATATGCTTTTCAGATATAATAGTCAAGGCATCAACTTCTACAAAATTCACTTAGACGGATATTTTACAAGATAAACCCGTGATATTAAGTTCTAAAGACAAAGTACAGTCATCAAATACTTAGCCTGAGGGATAATACAACTATATACATGCATGACAGTTATACATGCCAAATCAAAAAAGATTCACAATTGAAATATCAGGTATACATAATATTTGAACATTCATAGTGCCTGGTACAAAGTACCGCTCAATCATACTCTAAGCACGCTCACGCTGCCAGGTTCAAAGCACATGAATCCTCACACACACTCACATACACACACTCAGCACGACACAAGAGCACAAGTCCCTCATCCAAGCACATATATATGACCATGTGCATGTACCCACGATTAATACTTGACTCTGAAGGGGCGCGTCCTTGCCCAAACGCTGATCAGAAGTCAATGTTCAATATCATCTAGCCCAATATGGGCCCTGGCGCATGGTTCACCTCTATATAAATACCACTCAGTCCATCATGGGTCCTGACACACTCTCAATATCAATACCAACATGGCTCTATGGCCTAAGATTAGTCATCAATCCACCCAAGTCTCTATATGTCAACATCTTATAGAAAAATAATTCACTATGCCCCACGGAATATATCACCATACTACAATTCATCCCAAACTCGTGTCACGTAGGACACCAACAACATATGAGATAACATCTCAAAAGTGCACAAAAGATAGAGATATAACATGTGGATATAATATCATGAATGAATAGTATGACTAAAACTAAGGCAAATAGCTCAACATAACAAAAATAGCCCTATCATGTCACAAACAAATAAGCAGATAGCCTAGACATGATTTCTAGCATGAATAATAACTCATGTAGGCATACAAATTGAGAAAACATGATATCAAAGAAGTATAATAGCAAAATAGGGAATATAATAACCTAAGATTCTATCTAGATCATGAATAACCACGGTACACCCATGTATGCTCGTCATCTCACATATATGCCACCCACAACACATGAAAATTATCATAACTAATGATCAGACACTGTTACGCAAATGAATTTATTCTAAGCTCATGTCGCACCAACCATAACACATCCTAAATGATCAATCTAGATGCACACTCATCCTCGTGATAGTTGTGACATCTTCCTTAAAAGATCCGAACCCATATCGTAGTGCATGCATGTCACAGAGGAGAAGGTAAGACTCTTCATAGAAACCTCATAAGAACTCAGACAACCCCAACCTTCTCATTGGAGATAGGCTTTTGGGTGACCTTATATCAACATCTTTGTAAGACCCGCCATGGTCATTATGTAATCAATGACTCGTATTGAGTACCCACTAATTCTCAAGCTGCAAAAAATATATTTCATTCATCTATATACATCTAGAAGATCCTTCAACACATCCCAAATCAAGATGGTATGCACATCGAGATAATAATCAAGCATAAACCCCTTCCCATCAAAATCGAACTCTCAAAATGTAAGAAGTCATCACGAATATGAATTGCCCTCGATGGATTATACTGACCTTAATAGTATCAAACATCCTCAAAATCAATGGAAATCCTAGCACAAAATCCACAATGATACGCTCTCATGTAATAACCATCTTTTGAAGTAACCACTTGTACTCTAAGGCATATTCTCGAACGAATAATAATCAAATATCGTGAAACTTGCCCGATAATGCTGCTTCGAATCATGATACCTCCCTATAACACCTAGACGAAGAGAATACCACAACTATGAGCCTCCTCAATGATCATCATCCTCAAATCATCAATACTAGAAATGCAAATCCGACTCGGAAGCCACAAATGGTGATCTGCACTAAGGGCCACTTCTCAGCACTACCTCGTATCACCATGGCCTTAGGGAAACAAATGGAAACCATCATACAACCTATCATTCATGCGCTCAACTAAGGATGATTGTGCAACAATACAAGCGAGAGCTCTACTAAGCTCATAAATGCCCAACCTCGCATCTCCATCAACCAAAGCCCGTACATCTATATCCTAAATGCCTCGACTATGATGTACCAAATGCCAAACTACGAATTATGAACTAAGGATTCTTTCTTACTACGGTCGCAATCTTAAGAAATCACCCTACTAGTCTGCTCCCACACCACATCAAGACAAACACATGAACTATCACAATATACTATATAACGCCCGAAACCGGTGGGCATCACCAACACTACGAATGCAATAGATGAAAACTCACAAAGAGATAATAGTAGTCTAACCTCCTACACAAGGGAAAAACATCCAACACCACGTCTATATTACTATCAAAGCACACTGGTGCCAATTTAAATAAAGTATTCAAATTCGCGTACAAAATTAGGTAATAACTAAAGATATAGGAGTCAGGTCAAGATAAACTTACACAATAAGGAATCAAAGGAGGATAAGATTTCTAAAGCCCTATAGCCTCTCAAAAATAAGTACAACCTTCTTCATACCGATAAGTAAGACTTTACTAGGCTTGATCATGACTCGTGAGACCTATGCAACCTAGTGCTTTGATACAAACTAGTTACGACCCAAACTCCAATAGGATCCATGACGTCGCCTAACACCGCTTTCAAGGCAACCAAACAACAAACATTCTAATATAAACTTCAACAATAATAGCAAAATAGTTTCAATAGTAGAATAAATCATAAAAGCTAAAGTCGAATAACAACAATACAACCTAAAATATCCGACCTGGTGTCACTCACTACACGAGCTCTATAGAATAAGTAAATAAAACTTCTGAATTAAATATAATATTGCCCGAATGACTAAACATTGTTAACTTATGAAAAAGGAAAAGGACTTCAAGGCCTGCAAATAGAACAATAGTGATACCGTGAGATTCCAACTAATCCAGAACCGTATCTCGAACAACTACCATGATCATGAATACCTGGATCTGCACATGAAGTTTAGAGTATAGTATGAGTACAACCAAGCCCATATACTCAATAAGCAACAAGCCTAACCTCGATTTCAGTGTATTGACGAGCTTGGAAAGTTTTGATGCTCACTCTCTACAACCAACAACAACAATAACAGCAGAATAATAGCACATGAAATAAAACAACTCAAATAATGAAAGGGTCGACTTAACACAATAAGAGAAGAAATAGACATGCATTTCAGATATAACTGTCAAGGCATCAACTTCTACAAAATTCAGTTAGACAGGTATTTAACAAGATAAAACTGTGATATCAAGTTCTAAAGACCAAGTACAGTCATCAAATGCCAATTAGCATGAGGGATAATACAACTATATGCCTGCATGATAGTTATACATGCCAAATCATCAAAGAATCATAGTATAAACATCAAGTATATATAATCTTAGCACATTCATAGTGCTTGATGAAAAATACCACTGAATCATACTCCAAGCACGCTCTAATGCCTGGATCAAAGCCCTTGGATCCTCACAAACACACACTCAGCACTGTACGAGTTACATATGCATGCACCCATGGTTAATACATGACTCTAAATGGCACATCCTTGCCCAAGAGCAAATTGGATCCAATTTAACAATCAATATCATTTAGCCCAATGTAGTTCCTGGTGTATGCGTTACCTCAATATTAATACTACTCAGCCCATCATGGGGCCTGGCGCACACGTCACCTCAATAACAATACCACTACGGCTCTATGGCCCAAGACCTATGATCAATCCGCTCAAGTCTCCATATGCCAACATCTCATAGAAACATAATTCAATATACCTCACATAATATACCAACATACTACAATTCAGCTCAAACTCGTGTCACGTATAAGGACATCACTAACACATGAGATAACATCTCCAAATTTCATAGAGACAGATATATAATATGTGGATATAATATCATGACTGAACAATATTACTACAACTAAGGCATATAACTGAACATTGCAAAAATAGCCTATCATGCCTCAAAGAAATAAGCAGATAGCCTAGACATGATTTCTAGCATGAATAATAACTCGAGTAGTCATACAAATTGAAAAAATATGATATCAAAGAAGCATGATAGCAAACCAAGGAATATAATAGCTTAAGATTCTACCTGGATCATGAATAACCACACTTCATGTATATACGCTCATCACCTCGCATATACGCCACTCCAAACAAAAAATAAGTATCATAATGGTAAGGCACCGTAAAATTTCTGCAAAAGAAAATAATGTTTTATGGTGCCGCGGCTCGGACTTTTTGGGTTGAACAATGCACCGGAAAGTAAAGGAAAATGTTTGGCAGTCATATGTGTTTTTGTGGTCCATTATGCAACTGCAGAATCACTCTGCGGACCGGTTAATGGCCGCAGAGTGAGGCAGTTAATTAGGCCAATTTGGATGTCAATTTCGCGGCTACTATGCGACCGCATAACCGTTTTGTGGTGCATTATGCGACCGCAGAATATGTTTGCGGGCTGCATAGTGACCGCAGACTGGGGTAGATTTTTGTCTTGCTTTGGACCCAAATTATGCGACCGATATGCTGTCCGCATATCAATTATGCGATCGCGGAACCTGTTCTTTAAGAATTGTAAGGAACATTTAGAGTGTAAGGAAGCTCAAGTGAGGTATGTTGGCTAAACCCTTCTTTAAGAATTCGAATTCCCATTATCCTTGTAAGTTGTAAGATGTTGATTACAAATAGAGTATTTCAATAAGTTTTGTGATAAAGATATATGTTCAATTTGTGTTTCAAATGCTCTTATCATATTGCATTATAAATTGAGGATGTGTTCCAAACTATGGATTATGTATTCACATGTTATAATTTCAAGTCATGATTTATATAAAAGTTATTATGCCAAGTTGTGTAGAGGTTGGGATTGTGATACACCTCCACCCTCATACATTGGGGTGAGGCGGTACGATCGCTTTGTGTATAGTTTGGTTATTGTTATGGCACCACCACCCACATATATATATATATATATATATATATATATATATATATATTGGGGTGAGGCAGAATGATCGCTTTGTGTAGGGATTTATGGTATTGTGGGACTGCACCTCCACCCGCATACATTATGGCTGTATTTCTTGTCCCATTTGAGATTTTAAAAATAACGAAAATTATTGGTAATGAATTGGTATTGTACACATGATAACGCTTTGTCTAATTAATAAAAATATGTATTATCTTCATTCATAGATGAGATTGGGTAGAAGAAAATATAACAAGCTTGCTCGATCGGGTTCACTCGGTAGAGCGCCGGTCGCGCTCCTCGGTTTTGGGGCGTGACAATAACTAACGGGAAAGTACCCTAAAAATAAGGTTAGGCAAGATACTTACGTTATCGGTGATAGTCTTTAACCTCGAATCACATCAAAACCTCGATCAAGCCCACTAACCGTGCATATCCAAGCCAAACATCATCCAAAGAAATCAACAATGCAATAAGAAGTGATCCCAATCCATAAAGCTTTGATCTTTGAAGAAATTCCCAAAAGCCAACTCAGGCCTACATGCTCGAAATTCAAAAGCACTACCAAAATCCGATGACCCATAACCTGGCGAGTCCAAATATGTAATCAGTTTCCAAAATCGTGTCCAAATTGGTTCACAAATCCCCAAAATACACTCAATTAAAGTGTAGGTAACCCCCCCCCCCCAAAAAAAATATTTCTTTCAAAATTTTAATTTTTAGGTGTAGAATCTATGGGTAATCAAGATATAAAGCCAAATCCAAGTGAAAATATTTTACCTCCAATGGAGTAGTGAAATTGCTCATCAAAAGCTCCTCTTCTCGAAGTCTGGGGCTCAAAATATGAAATAGTGCGCAAAGTCCCAAAATAGTAATTTAAATTCACTGCCCAACAGTACTCATCGTGATCGTGGCCAAACCATCGCTATCATGAAACATAAATACCCCTTACCAAAAATTACTTCATCGCGATTGCAGGAAACTATCGCGGATACGATCACCAAGTCTGTTGATGTAGGCAACTTATTCAATTAGCAAATAAAGCTAAAAAACCGAAACAACTAATAAATTTTGAGTTAAGCACTAAAAGTAAACAAGGCTGAGCTTCTGTAATTTGAGATTCATATCTATCAAATAATGGCACCTACGAGTGTACGGATTTATAACGATCCTGCCGGTCGTTTTGAGTTTTAGTACTCCGTTCGGCGATTTGAGACATTGAGTAGCTTCATAACATATACCGGTTTTGATGTTTTCAGGGTTTGGGATTGACTTGATAGAATGATTTTCAATTTGGAAGCTTTAAATTTGAAGAGTTTACCAAGGTTTGACTTTTAAGTATGTGACCTTAAAATCGGTGCTTGATGGTTTCGATAGGTTCTATTGTGCTTTTGGACTTAGTCATATGTTCCGATTTGGATTTGGAGGTTTCAAGGTTAATTTGGCCCTAATTGTTGAATGTTGGAAATATGAAGAATTGGAGAGTTCACCAGTTTGATCGGGAGTTGAATTTGAGGCTATCGAGGTTGGATTATTGTTTTGTGAATTAAAATATATCTAATCTGTCATTTGGGAATTGTCTGCAACATTTGGTATCATTCTGGATTGGTTAGACTTGAATCCCAAATGATAAAACAGACATATTCTAATTCCCAAAACAACAATCCAACCTCGATAGCCTCAAAGTCAACACCTGGTCTAACTGGTGAACTTTTCAATTCTTCAAATTTCCAACATTCGAAATTTATGGCCAAATCTACCTAGAAAACTCCAAATCCAAATCCAAACAAATGACTATGTCCAAAATCACGATAGAACCTATCAAAACCATCGAGAATTGATTTTGAGGTCATGTACTTAAAAGCCGAACCTTGGTCACCTCTTCAAACTTAATGTTTCCAAATTGAAAATCAGTCTATCCAATCAATCCCAAACCTTGAAAACATCAAAACCAACCATATATGTTAGTCACAATAACTCATATGTAGCTACTCAAGGTCTCAAATCACTGAACGAGGTGTTAATTCTCAAAATGACTAGCTGGATCGTTACAAATTCCCACACTCATAGGTGCCATTATTTGTTATATATGAATCTTAAAATACTTAATCTCATCCTTGTTTAGTTTAGTGCATAACTCAAAATTTATGAGTTGTTTCAATTTTTTAACTTTATTTGCTAATTGAATAAGCTGCTTACATTATTTAGTCCTGAAAAGTCTTGTCCTCTGCTTAGGAGTGGTAAACAAGACTTATTGGATAGCTTGGAGATACCTAACACGTTTGGTCCTGCCATATCATGTGCTAGGCTATAACGACCCTATAGGTTATTCTGCGTTGCAGCCCCATTCCCCTATTTATTTCTTCCTCTATGTTCATTTGTGGTTATGTGACTTACCAGGGTGGTTGGATTGGTTTCGGGGAAGTTTTAGAATGAATTAGGACTATTAGTCCTAAGGTTGAAAGCTTAAGTTGAAATAGTTAAGTAATGGAACCCTAGCCGCTATAGTGAGGAGAGAGAAGCTCTGGAGAACCAACAGTTTTGAGCTCTAATTGCAGCTATGGTCGGTGGCCAGCCATCTTTGCCGGCTGGTCAGCCTTCTCCATCCATCGCCCCAATAAATACGACTATAAAATTAAATCCCCAACCTCTAGATTTCTCAAAAATTTGGAAACCTTTCACGATGAACATTGCCATGCAGGAATGAGCGAGTTCTATCAAACCAATTCCATTGCGTCGTGCTAGTTTACATAATGGACAACCTATCATTAAGTTTACTGAAGCAGAGGTTGAGCGAATGAATTTGCTTGAAGGTTTGCAATATGCAGTAGTTTGCAAATTTTCATATGGATGGCCTGAGCATAATGAATTACTTCGAATTGTCCCTCTTCAATGTGGAATTAAAGGTGAGTTTAACGTTTGATATCTACGCGACATGCATGTATTAATACGATTGACATTGTGACAAGATTTGTTAGATTTTACGTCCAAGAGTGTGTATTATGTTACGGATAAGGCAAGGTATGAATATCAGTTGAGGACGTTGATTCATGATGCAAAATTCAAGCCCGGTGAGGAAACATGAAAGGTAATGGCGTGGATTTCATTTCCAAATTTGTTACTAAATGTTTTCATCAAGGAGTGCCTATTCTTATTAGCTTCAGGTGTGGGTAAACCTCTTCATCTTGACATGGCTACAATTAATAAAACGAGGTCTAGTTGTGCGCGAGTGAAAGTTCTTGTTGATCTTCTAGCTGACTTACCTAAAAAAGTATGTATGGACATCGAGAATGAGGCAATTGGATTCGTGAGGACTGAATGGGTGACCATTAAATATGATTACCTACCCAAATACTATAAATAATATAAGCAGGGCCATGACATGATTGATTGTTGGAGGCTTCATCCAGAATAAATTAATAACTCTGCTAAGTAACATGCTGGGAATGAGGCTGCGAAATAGGTTGATCATGATAATTTACCAGCAAATTTGAATCAACAGGGACCTTTAATGACCCTGCCGAGTGGGAAAGTTATAGACAATGTCACTGGTAATGGGAAGGAACAATGTAAAGTAGTTAGGTATTACCGTGCTAAGAATGTTGTTAACCAGAAGGAAGCTCAAAGAACTACTTGAAAAGAAATAGTTTCAGTTATTCAAGGTGAAGGGCAGAAGATGCATGTGGGAAATAAATTTGCAGTATTGGAAGTTGAGGAAATTGGGAATGAGAATTTAACTATGGTGCAGAAGCAGATTCAAGTGGATAATAATGTTGTGGTAGTGCAGAATAATGGGGGAGATCATGAGGCTAATAATCAGCTAGTAGTAATAGAAGATGGTAATAATCGAACTCTTAGACCTAGTCCGGTTCCTACTGGGAAAACACTAGTGAATGCCAACAATGTTCAAAAACATCCAAATCCTACTCCTAAGGACACTAGGATAATCTTAAACCCTAAAACACCTAGTTTCATTCCTACTTCATCTGAGATTAATGCAACAAAAGAGGCTAATGTTACAAAGAAAGACAATCATGATGTGGGGAAGTGACATGACACTTTAAAGGAAACCACAACTAAATGGGTTAATCGAGCTTTTGTTACCAACAATGTCACTATGAATCAGTCATGCCAAGAAATACCATCACAGTCACTTGTTACTGGTGCACTTGCTTAGCATGAATTGTTGGAGGAAGAAATCAATTTCACAGGTGGAAGGCTGTGGTGTGATCATGAGGAGGATGATTCAGATGAAGGTGATTTATCTGAAGGGTACGAGGAGAAAGATAATGCTATTTTGGAAGCTGAGGATGAGCCACAAGGAGCAGAAATCAGTGTTAATGGAAAAACTAACAAAGATGATGTGCATACGGTTGAGAAGGTTCCAAAAAAAACTGATGCTTCAACTGAGGTTGAAGGTTAAAATACAAAAATACAGAATTTAACTAATAGATCTAATACAACTTTTATACCTAAAGCACCTATTGAACCAATTGATCCTGGTGATTCTGGTGGAGGTGAGAAGCAGCAAAGTGCAAATAAGGTGATTGAAAATCAAGCTCATGCTACCTTGGAATTGGTGCAGAATCCTGAAGGAATTACAAATACAAAGAGCCTAAATGTTGCTGAATGGAAAATCAAGGAAAATGCAGAAAAAAGTTTGATTCCTAAGCCTGCTAAAAATCCGGTTGTAGCACCTCAACAGCAGAAGCAATTGGAGGATAATACGGCGGGTAAGGGCAGAGATTTGGATGCAGAATCAACATGCAAAAATCTCATGAATGTGGCTAGGCAAGGGGACTTATCTCCTTGACATATAGAGAAAGGAAAGTTAGACGGTCGAGGCAGAAAGAAGCAAGTGCATGAACCTAATGTACAACCAGCTGGAGTCCAAATAAGGAGGACTATGTCTAAATCCATTAATTAGAGATGCATGCTCTGATATGGAACATTAGATCAGTTAATATAAAAGAGCCTTTGAAAGGATCATAACAATGCATAGAAAATACCATTTTCAGTTCATAGGAGTAATGGAGCCAATGCAACAATCAATAAAACTAGATAGATATAGGAAGTAGATAGGTTTTGCACAGGCTATTGTGAACACTTCTAATAAAATCTAGGCTTTCGTAGACGAAAAATATGATGTAACAATGGAGATTGATTCGGTGCAACAACTAACTCTAACGCTATTTGATAGAGAAGCGCAGAAAGTTGTTATGCTCACACTAATCTACGCTAAGTGTGATGCTATAGAGAGAATTGAGCTCTGGGATTCTTTGTATTAGCTTGCTAGAGACATGACTATACCATGGCTGGTAGGGGGATTTCAATGTTATATGGGATGAAGAACAAAAGTTTGGAGGCCTGCCAGACTCATTTAATGAAGTAGATGACTTTAGACATTCTATGAACACCTGCAACTTATCTGATATAGGGTTCAAAGGAAGTATCTACACTTGGTGTAATGGAAGCAGAAGAAGACTGTATTTTCAAGAGATTGGATAGATGATTTGCAAATATTGAGTTTCAACAGTTGTGGCTAGGAATAGAAGTTACGCACCTACCCAAGTTTGGTTCAGATCACTGCCCTTTGCTGATCACATATAATCTAGATGCTATCCAAATTAAGAAGAGCTTCAAATTCCTATCTTTTTGGACAAAGCATGATACATTTAAGGTAGTGGTTAAGGAGAATTGGCAAGCCGACTTTCATGCCAATCCTTTTGTTCTGTTCAATCACAAGCTTAAGAAGTTGAAAAAGGCACTGCCAGCATAGAGCATGACAACTTATGGTGATATATTTCAAAAGATCTCGAGTCTAGAAAAGGTGTTAAGAGTCCATGAAGCACAATTTGAATTCAGTCCTACTTTTCAAAATAGAGAAAGATTGCAGAAAGTCCAGGTAGAGCTGTTTAGATATTTAACTTTGGAGGAGTAGTTTTGGAAGCAGAAATCAGGGATGACCTGGTTTAATGAGGGTGACAGGAATACCAAATTTTTCGATGCACGTGTTAATTGGAAAAGGAAGAGACTACAACTGAAGAGAATCCAAAATAGTGAAGGGAACTGGATTGAAGATACTGAGGCAATGGCTGAGGAAGCATTGAAGTTTTTTCAAGCTCAATTCCATGAAGATAGTGTACCTATACATTTTGGAATAATCAATCATCTACCTTGTATGGTCACTAGGGAGCAGAACCGGAACTTGACAAGATTAACTACTACAGAGGAAGTAAAACAGGCAGTGTTTAGACAAAATGGAGACAGTGCTGGGGTCCTGATGGATTCAATGGCAACTTCTTTCATGTCTGCTGGGATATAATTAGTGCAGGTGTGGTGGGAATGGTGCAGGCATTCTTTACTGGGCAGGAGCTTCCTAGGTTCATTACCCATACGAACCTAGTGCTATTACCAAAGAAAAAAAGGGATCAACACCTTCTCATACATGAGGCCAATAAGACTCGGTAACTTCATTAACAATGTATTCTCTAGAGTCATTCATGAGAGACTAGTTGGTTTGCTTCCCAATCTTATTTTTGATGAATAGGCAGGCTTTGTCAAAGGTCCAAGCATTGTTGAAAATGTCCTATTAACTCATGAAATTATCACAGACTAAGGCAGGACCTAATGTAGTTATCAAACTACACATGACAAAGGCGTATGATAGATTGTCATGCATCTTTTTGACAAAGGTGCTACGAAGGATGGGCCATAATGAGAGATTTATTGGCCTAGTGTTTGGAACTATCTCAAATAACTGGTACTCAGTGATTATAAATGGGCAGGCTCATGGATTTTTCAAGCCGACTAAGGGGGTCAAGCAAGGTGATCCTCCATCACCTGCCTTGTTCATCATTGCAGCAGAGACATTATCAAGGGGATTGAATGCTCTTCATTTGAACTTATATTTTTGTGGTTATGGTTTGCCTAAATAGAGCCCCAAGATCAACCATTTGGCTTATGCATATGACACAATAATATTTTCCTCTTCTGATGAAACTTCTCTGCATTTGATAATGGAAGTACTGGTAGCTTATGAGGTAGCATATGGTCAGTTGATAAATAAAGCTAAATCAGATGTGTACATGCATCACCTTACGGATGAAACTGTGATAAAGAAGGTAGAAAGAGCAACTAGAATAGGGAGGCAAGAATTTCCATTCACCTACTTGGGATGTCTAATCTTTTATGCTAGAATAAAGCTAGCATATTATCAAGGACTAATCATTAAAGTACTTGATAAGATACAGTCGTGGTAAGGCAAACTATTGTCTATAGGAGGTCTAGCAGTTTTAATCTCTCATGTTCTACAAAGTATGCCCATACACCTACTCTCAGCAATTAATGCATCTGAATTTGTGATCAGTAGAATACATAAGCTTGTGGCTAGATTCTTTTGGAGTAACTCTGTAGATAGGACAAGCAGACATTGGGCTTCTTGGGACAATCTATGTTTTCCATATGAATAAGGAGGAATAGGTTTTAGATCATTGCACGATATGTCTAAAGCTTTATTTTGCAAGATATGGTGGAATTTTAGAATGAACCCTTCCTCGTGGAGTTCATTCATGAGCCAAAAATATTGTAAAAAGTTTAATGCTATGGTTGTTTCTTGGAGAGATGGGTCACATATGTGGAGGAAAATATTAGAATGTAGAGACTACATAGAGCATCAAATTGCTTGGTAGCTAAAAATGGGCTCATCTCTTTTCTGGTTTGAAAACTGGACAGACTTAGGTGCTCTCTATTTTGTAACTCCCCCAGATTTCTTTTGTGATGAAACAGTTCAAAATGTATATGAAGTTGTACAAGGGAATAGGTAGAATATAACTCGTTTAAGGGAACAATTACCTGAGGATTTGGCTGACTTTATACAGAACAATGTGAGGCCTCCAGTTCATCAAGATACTTTAGACAAACGTGTGTGGAAGCTTGAACCAAGAGGTGAATTCAGTGTTAATTCTGCATGCGAATATGTTAGGAGAAGGAAAGATCCAAGCACTGTATATAGGAATATTTGGATGAAGGGTCTGCCATTTAAAATATCCTTCTTCATGTGGAAGGTTTGGAAAAATAAGTTACCATGGGATGATTTCTTCAAGATGTTGGGATATTTAATGGCATCAAAGTGTTGGTGCTGTGTGCTGCCACATGAAGAAACAAGGTCACATTTATTTTTCACATCATATACTGCCAGAAAAGTGTGGAATTATTTACTTGCAACTGCAGGAATTGCTATGGAAGGATTGGCATTCCATCAAGCTATCGTGAAATATTGGACCGTGCAGATTATCCCAAGCCTGCAACCAATTCTTCAAGCTCTGCCTTCGATCATTGTTTGGGAATTATGGAAAAGGAGAAATGGTTATAAGTATGGGGATCCAGTTTCTGTAAATAGGGTGATATACCAAGTCTCAACTATGCTTCAATCACTAGTGAAACTTAGGAAACCAAGCATGCAGAATGTCCCACACAAATGGTGAGATTTAATAAACATGATGGAGCAGTATACTCCTAAGTTAAAATACACTAAAGTTCTATGCGAACTTCCTGAGCAGGGCTGGATAAAAGTGAATACAGATGGTGCTTTGAGAGGCATCCCAGGAAGGAGTGCATTTAGTTATGCCCTAAAGAATGAAGAAGGGAATGTTGTCTATTCATGTGGCAAAGAGATCCAGGAAGGAACAAATACAAAAGCTGAAGTGAGGGCCATTGTAGAAGCCTTGGAATACTGTGTGGACAATGACTACATACTCATTGACTTACATACAGACTCGATGATGATCAAGAATGTGTTACAAGGGGTGTGGTATGTACCATGGACAATTACAGCAGAAGTGGAGGAGATACATGAGTTAATGGAAAGATGTAATCTGAAGCTATCACACACACTCAGAGAAGGCAACCAATTAGCAGATCACATTGCTAACTATGCTCTATACACAGGACCTTTGGAATGCCATTGTTTCTGGGATTTGGATGTCAAAGGAAGAAAGATTGAGAATAGTGATAAGTTACAATGCCCATATCTAAGAGTGAAGGTTGCAAGAAGCTAGGCGGAGAGGAGGAAGGAAGTAGCAAAAGCAGAAGGAATGCTGGGAACACACTAGATCATCATGCTCAAGTCCATATGGAGGAGAGTATGGTGATCAGTTTTACTAACCTAGTTTCCGTTTTTGCAGGGAATGTTACTGTGGTCATGCCCTATCCTTTGAACAACTCCCATTTCATGGTATAAGTACTATATACTCATTCCAATGGGAGGGAAGCAGGGGTAGGCACGAGCATGGCATTGGAGATACTCAGCAAAACACTGAGATATTACGTGCTTCTGGTGGAACTTTGTCACGAGAATTTCCATGTTCATGGTTCTATTTTGATCAGGAATGTATTTAACTCAGCAATTGCTTGCAAGATACAAGCTGTCAATGATCCAAAAAGACACAAGACACATTCACTGCCTAGATTTACATGCACAAGGCAATGTATTGCAAAGGAATCCACAAGATGCACATGCTGGACAATAGGTAGCTGTTTTATACCAACAACACTGCTAACATGCAAAGAAGTTGTTCTTGAAGAGAAGTCACACATGTAGTCAAGGATTGAGCTGCAATTCTGGACACAAGTCATAAGGTCGAGGTAGGGTAGTCATATTAGATGGATATTAAGGAGATGCTCTACATAAATAACACTACTGAGCTACAAGGAAGGTTTTATGGGAAAGACAACTGCTGCAACAAATGGCTAGATGTTTTCTCTAATCTTCATGTATTCTATCAAAAAACAGAATTCAAGGAAGATGCAACATATGAGTGCGAAATACAAGCTGTACTATTTCTGCACATCTGCCAGCTGCTTCTGTTATTATGAAATAGACAACATGTGTACACAAGTGAAAGATATCACTGCACTACTCAACAACTTCAAGGGACTATCCGACCTGCTGTACTTATACTGTAGAGCTGGTTTTTCATTCACTGGATGCACTGGATATGGCACTTCAAAGTCATAGCCACGTAGCTGAGTTTTGTACAAAAGGTAGCACATAAAAATGTATCGCAACCAAATAAAATAAGTATTCTTTGCATACAAAGTTGCAGGAAGTTTTCAACCCCAATGAGAAGATGTTCGCAATGCTTTTCTTGAGTCGGCAACATTTGGACATTTCAAAATTACTACCTTTTTAGTTTTTATCTATGATTATGCTACTCCTACATTGTATTTCGTAGTAGTAGCCATTTGTTTTCTTTTGTTATTTTTGGTCTAATTTTTTTGAACAATCTGTAATTTTGACCCAATTTGGGAATTATTAATTAAATTAGCTACTAGGTGAACAACCTAGCAGTATAATTTGCTAGGAAAAAAAAAGTTGAAAGAGTTGACAGAAGTTTCACTTTTATATAGATAATTTCGGAATGGTGTTTTGATGGTACAAATAGATTTGTATGGTAATTTTGGACATAGGCACATATCCGAATGTTTATTTGGAGGTCCATAGGTTGATTTGGTACTTTTTGGTGTAAGTAGGAAAGTTGAAGGTTGAGAGAGTTAAGAGGTTTGATCGGGAGTTGACTTTTTGATATCGGGTTTAGATTTTTGTTTCGGGTGTTGGAATAAGTCAATTGTGCCATTTGGGACTTGCATTAAAAATTTGAGATCATTCGGAGTTGATTTGATATGCTTCAGCATAAGTTATGGAAGTTGAAAGTTCATTAGTTTCATTAGGATTAAATTTGAGTGAGATTCGTGGTTTTGGTGTCGTTTGATGTTATTTGAGGCTTTGAGTAAGTTTATATCGTGTTTTAGGAATTGTTGGTATGTTTAGATGGGATCCCAAGGGCCTCGGTTATGAATCAGACAAGTTGTAGATCATGTTTGGACTTAGATGAGTGGTGAAGGATTGCAAGTTCTGGTACAATCACACCTCTGAGGGGTTGGCCGCAGGTGCGAGGCCGCAAAAGTGGCATGGTAATCGTAGATGCAGACTCGGCAAAAGCTATGGAAGAGAACAAGTGCAAGGGTATTTCCGCATCTACGAGCCCGCAGATGCGGGCATGTTAGCGCAAAAGTGAAGGAGGGAGCCTACAGAGAAAGCCCACAGATGCAGGCACTAGGGCGCATGCATAGATGTGCAAAGTAGACCGAAAAGCTAAATGTTGCTGGAAGGTCACGGACCCCAGATACGGAAAGAGTACGCAGAAGCAGACTTGCAGATACGGTGGAAAGTCCGCAAAAATAAATGGTCGGGTGCTTAGAGGGAGCCGCAGATATGGCCACCTTTTTGCTTAAGCAGAACAGCAAATGAGGTTAAGTGAGTCACAAGTGTATGAATCGCTGGGTAGAAGGTTTTAAATGTGGGTTTGGTAATTTTCTCATAGTTGGAATTTTGGAGCTGAGTTGGACGCATTTTTTGAGAGGCTTTTTACTACAATTAAAGAGGTGAGTAAACATTATTCAATTTTGTTGATAGATATTGATTACCCATTGATTATTACACCTGGTTTATGTGAATTTGAAGTGAAATTTGGGAATTTTGGGCTATGTTATTGATGAGTGAGATTTGGTGATTTGAGGGTCGATTTATGGATGGAATTGGATGAAATTAGTATGGTTGGACTCGTAATGGAATGTGTGTTATGAATTTATGAATTTTGTAGGGTTATGGGGTGCAGGCCCTAGGTTGAACTTTTGGGTTGAATTTGCATATTTAATTCAGGACATACATTTATCTTTTGGAGGTGTTTTCGATGGGTTATATTGATGATATTAAGTTGCTTTGACTAGATTTGAGTAACTCGGAGGCCGATTCACGTGGTAAGGTCATTTTGGAGTACTGGTTTTCACCCTTTGAGGTAAGTAATATATCTAAACTCGGTTTTAAGGGTACTTAACCCTGGAAACTATGTTATATGAGAGGTACGCGTGTGCGTGCACCGACGTGTTCAAGATTAGAGGTGGATCTTAGGCTATCATGGGATGATTTTGCTATATTGCCTTGTTATATTTGTGTTTCCTAAACCTGTATGATGAGCTAGTTAGAAATCATGTCTAGACTATGTGTTATTTGTTTGAGTCTTGATAGGACTATACTTGCCATTTTTGAGCTATTTGTCTTAATTGAACACATATTCTCAGTCATGATGCTACATCTGTTCCAATTTGATTCCTCACATGTTGTTGATGTCTCATATGTTTAACATTGTTGAAATTGAATATTGTGAGATATGGGTAATTAAGACCTGACCAGTTAAAGACTGAGCTTAGGCCACAGTGCCAATTTGGTATTGATTTTGAGGTGACGTGTACTCCAGCCTCATATCGGGCTAAGTGTTATTATTTTGGGGTGACGCATGCACCACACCCAATTCTTTGGGGTATGTGATTATAATTAGCGCTTGTGTAGGATTTGCCCCTCCAAAGTATGACATACCAGCAGTGGGCGCAAGCACAGTGTTTTGTATACGTGCTTGATGATGGGCAGTTATGCCAGTCACCCACACAACACTAAGTGTTGATGTGTAGTTATTCATAATAGTTTTACTATGATATTATTATTTTGACAAGTAGGGATACAAATGTACCTTCCTCATGCTAGATGGTAAATAAAACGTCTTATTAGTGTTGGGCTTAAACTGCTATATTTGGAAAGCATGCCTAAATTTATTAAATGTGAACAAGCTGAACATAATATCATCCAATTACTTGCTTCTACTATTTCCTTCATATTCTAAACAGATATTGGTTATTGATATAGATATGTGACTGTTGTTTCTGAGCTTGTCAATACTTTCAGCCTAAGATTAGTATTGTTACTTATTGAGTGCATGGGGTAGGTTGTAATCGTACTAAACTATGCACATCATGTGTCGATCCAGGTACTTCCGGACAAGGTGATCTCTAGAGTTCTGCTGCTACCAGCTTTTGGGAGACTACATAGTAGTTTCTACACCGTTCCCAAACCTTGGAGTTCTCTTTTAATATTGCTATTATTACTACTCTACTATTCAGATGGTTGTATTGAGAATTTGCCGTTGTAATTTTATACTCAGTAATGCCCATGTACTCGTTGATACCAGATCTTTGGGATGGTTATAGTAGTATTGTTTCTACTTTCTCAACTATTTTAGGATATTTCCACTTTTGAGTTTATTAAACCTTGTTTTACCAAATTAGTTGTTCTCATGTGACTGTTGGCTTGCCTAATAAGTAGTGTTAGGAACTGTCATGACCCCGGTGGGAGTTAGGTCGTGACAATTGGTATCAGAGTACTAGGTTGCTTAGGTCTCATGAGTCATGACCAAGTTTAGTAAAGTCTTACAGATCTGTACATAGACGTCTTTACTTATCTTGGAGAGGCTACCGATCTATTAGGAAACTTCACTTTCTTGCATTCTTATCATGCGGATTTGTTATTTCTGAAGTTTGAACCTTGACTCTTCTATTCTCTCATAGATGGTGAGGACACGTGCACGAGCCTAGATCAGGTGGTTTTGATTCCAATTGCACCGGCTACCTCACATGATGGGGGAGGTGCCTAGACTCTCACTGCCCGTAATCCAGAACAGCTAGCTCAGGGTCGTCAGACATCGAGGTTATTACAAGTTCAGTTGGTTGCTTCTGCTTGGGCCAAGGTTGGTCCATCTATGAATGATGAGGAGCAGGAAAGGTTGGAGCGATTTAGGAGGCTTAAACCTCCAAATCTCAATGAAGAGGAGTTGGAGAATTCTTAGGATTTTCTAGACCGGTGTCAGCAGATTCTTCACATTGCGGGTATTTTGGAGACCAGTGGAGTTGTATTTACTATTTTCAAGCTGACATGGGAAGCCTACAGATGGTGGAAGGATTATGAGTTGAGCAGTCCAGTTAGCACAGCACCACTTACATGGCATGAGTTCTCAGTTCTCTTCTTAGAGTAGTTTGTCCCACAGACTCGTAGAGAAAGGCTAAGTAGAGATTTTGATCATCCACGCTAGGGAGCTATGAGTGTGACTACGTATGAGATAAGATTCATGGATTTTTTCCTGTCATGCTATATGGTTGGTTTCCAATAAGAGACAGAGAGTTTCAATAGGTTCATTGATGGACTCAACTATTGATTGCATTACAGTTTGCCTTGAGATGTCGAGATGGATGCTAGGTTTGACCAGGTGGTCGAGATGTCTAGGCGCTTGGAGTAGGTTCGCAGGCTTGAGCATGAGGAGAGAGAGGTAAAGATGCCTCGTGGTTTAAGTGTTCTTAGTGATACCTCATTTGGAGGTCATTCACATCACAATAGAGGTCGTTCCTTATATACCCACTCAGATGGCTCGTCAGGTTCATCGTGGTTCATCTGCTAGCCACGGTTCATATAGCACTCGTCCAGTTCAATCATATTTCAGTGCTCTCCTAGCTCAGAGCTCCTACCATTCCCAATCAGTTTAGGGTTCACTAGTACCTAGTTCTTCAAGTGTTTATTCTACCTCTCGGGGTCCTATTTAGGCCCCACAATCATTTCCAATTAAAGGTTTCTACAATTGTGGAGAGTTGGGCATGCGAGGAAGTATTGACCCGTCATTACAAAGGTCTAGTGCAGCAAGGAGGCCATTCTATGACTACTGCAATAGTTGCTACACCACCCGCTCATCCAACTTGAGGTGGAGGTCATGCGGGTCGAGGCCGCCCCAGAGGGGGAGGTCGGTCAGGTTTTGTTCAGGCTCATTTTTATACATTTCCTATCAAACCATTAGAAGTTACTTCCAATGATGCGATCACATGTATTGTTTCAGTGCGTCACAATGATGCTTCCGTATTATTTGACCCTGGTTCCACTTATTCATGTGTGTCATCATAATTTGCTCATTACTTAGATATGCCTTGTGATTCCTTACTTATACATGTTCATATATCTATATCGGTGGATGATTCTATTATTGTGGACCGCATGTATCGATCGTGTGTGGTGACTATTGGGGGTTATGAGAACAGAGTTGATCTTTTAGTGCTTAGCATGGTTGATTGTGATGTAATTTTGGGCATGAAATTGTTGTCGCCATGTCACACTATTCTTGATTATCACGCTAAGACCATGACTTTAGTGATGCCGAGGTTAGAGTGGAGTATCTCCTTGGATTATGTTCCTAGTAGGGTGATTTCACATTTGAAGGCTCAACGGATGGTTGAGAAGGGACGTTTAGCATATTTGGCCTTCATGAGGGATGTTAGTGTTGATACTCCTACCGTTGAGTAAGTTCCAGTAGCGAGAGACTTCCCATATGTATTTCTAGCAAACCTGTCGGGCATGCCACCCGACAGGAACATTGATTTTAGTATTGACTTGGTACCGGGCACTTAGCCCATCTCTATTTCACCATACCACATGGAACCTATAGAGTTGAAGAAGTTGAAGGAACAATTGTAGAAATTACTTGATAAGGTCTTCATCAGTCCTAGTGTGTGACCTTGGGTCCATCAGTTATATTTGTGAGGAAGAAGGATGGTACTTTGAGGATGTGTATTGACTACAAGCAATTGACCAAAGTTACAATATGGAACAAGTACCCACTACTACACATTCATGACTTACTTGATCACCTTCAAAGTGCTAGAGTGTTCTCGAAGATTAATTTGAGGTCGGGATATCATTAGTTCAAGATCCGGGATTCAAACATTCTGAAGACGACATTTAGAACCCGCTATGGTCACTATGCGTTTAAAGTGATGTCTTTTGGGCTGACCAATGCCCCAGCAACCTTTATGCACTTGATGAACATCGTGTTCCATCCATATCATGATTCCTTTATCATAGTATTCATTGATGATATATTGGTGTGCCCACGCAGCAAGGAAGATTATGAGCGATATCTGCGGATCATATTCCAGATACCAGATTAACATCAATATGCTAAATTATCTAAGTGTGAGCTTTGGCTTGATTCGGTGGTGTTCTTGGGGCACGTGGTGTCTAGAGAAGGGATTAAGGTGGATCCGAAGAAGATTTAGGCAATTCAGAGTTGGTATAGAGCGTCTTCAGTTACTTAGATTCGGTGCTGTCACGTCCCAAACTCGGGGAGCACGATCGGAACTCAACCGAGTGAACCCAGCCGAGCAAGCCTATTAGATTTACTTCTACCAAAACTCATCCATGAATAAAGAGGAGATGCACTCCATAAATCAAACACTGCAAATATTTTATTAACAACTCCCATTTCATTCCATTAGCTACTTCATTCATAATTTTCAAAGTATTACAAGTTTATAGATATAATGTAAAACTTGTTTTCAAAATAGCAACATTTCTAGTTCAATTCCCAACATCATACACCACCCACAACCTGTCTACGGAGCCTCTAAATATGACAGAAGAAAGTATGGAAGTGCCAGCAAGAAGGCACCGGCTATACCTCAAGACACAAAGTGTAACATCAAGTGACATCGGTACCGAAATAGAACAGGGATCACCAAAACCTGCTAAATAGGGAGTAACTACTAACGAGGACCAAAGTTGCACCGCTGATGAATCACCTGCATCCATTGAAGATGCAGCGCCCCCGGCAAAAGGGACATTAGTACATATGGAATAGTACTAGTATGTAAAGCTAACTGTCCTCTTTCAAAATAAAAACAACAAGTCACAATCTTGTTACCTTGAGAAATGGAAGAGTGTTAGAAGAAGTTCCAAAGAAAAAGAAGTATATGGCTAGTCTTGAAGGAGAATTAATTCCCAAGCTAGTTGAGGAGAATGAGAAAGACAAAAAAGGATCAGAGCCAGTAATTATGACAAGGCCACCACCTCCGTTTCCACAAAGACTGCAGAAGCAAAAAGATGATGCTAAGTACAAGAAATTCTTAGATATTTTGAGCCAAGTGCGTGTGAATTTGCCTTTGGTGGAAATTTTGCATGAAGTGCCTAAGTATGCAAGGTATCTCAGAGATATTGTGGCAAACAAGTGATGACATATAAAGTTTGAAACAGTTGCACTTACTGAAGAGTGCATTGCTAAAGTTGAGAGTAAACTTCCTCCTAAGTTGAAGGATCCTGGGAGCTTCACAATTCCTCTATCTCTTGGAAAACAAGAAGTTGGTAGATCCCTGGGTGATTTAGGGGCTAGTATAAATTTGATGCCATCCTCTTTGTTTAAGCAACTCGGATTGGGGGTGCTTAGACCTACTACAATTACTGTACAGTTAGCAGATAGGTCACTAGTTATGCCAGAAGGAATTATTGAGGATGTGTTAGTTCGAGTTGGAAAGTTTATTCTTCCTGCTGATTTTATTGTTCTTGATTATGAGGCAGATGAGGAAGTGCCCATTATTTTGGGGCGACCATTCTTAGCTACTGGTGGAGCGATTATTGATGTGAGGGAAGGGAAAACTCGAGGAGATAGACCGACACTCAACCGAGTGAACCCGGCCGAGCAACCCTATTAGATTTTCTTCTACCAAAACTCATCCATGAATAAAGAGGATATGCACTCCATAAAGCAAACACTGAAAATATGTTATTAACAACTCCCATTTCATTCCATTAGCTACTTCATTCATAATTTCCAAGGTATTACAAGTTTATAGATATAATGCAAAATATGTTTGCCAAATAAAAATATTTCTAGTTCAATTTCCAACATCATACACCACCCACAACCTGTCTACGGAGCCTCTAAATATGACAGAAGAAAGTATGGAAGTGCCGGCAACAAGGCACCGGCTATACCTCAAGACACAAAGTGTAACATCAAGTGACATCGGGCCCGGAATAGAATAGGGCTCACCAAAATCTGCTGAATAGGGAGTAACTGATAACGAGGACCAAAGTTACACCGCTGATGAATCACTTGCATCCATTGAAGATGCAGCGCCTCCGGCAAAAAGGGACGTTAGTATATATGGAATAGTACTAGTATGTAAAGCTAACCGTCATCTTTCAAAATAGAATACCAATGTTACAAGGGGAAATCAATAAAAACAACAAGTCATCGATGATATTCAAATACCAAGTGAAAACATAATAATTTCCAAAATATGAAGATAACAATGGAAGTGATAATCAAATTATGATGATAATATTATTTTTGGTTGGGAGATCTTTAGCACCGATATACCACTGTTCACAATACCAATGTTCATAATACTAGTGTTCACAATACCGATGTTCACAATACCAATGTTCATAATACCAGTGTTCACAATACCGATGTTCACAATACCAATATTTATAATACAGATGTTCAGAATACAAATGCCACTGTACTTTTAGCACGGAATCCGATCACGACCCGATCGGATAGGCTATCTCATTAGAGAAATCAACCACAATTACTATCAATACCAATACCATCGTAATTTTAGCACGGAGTCCGATCACGATCCGATCGGCTAGGCTATATCACTAGAGAATCAACCACAATTACTATCAATACCAATACCACTGAAATTTTAGCACGGAGTCCGATCACGACCCGATCGGCTAGGTTATCTCATTAGAGAGTCAACCACAATTACTATCAATACCAATACCACCGTAATTTTAGCACGGAGTCCGATCACTACCCGATCGTCTAGGCTGTCTTATTTGAAAACATCAACCAAAATCTCAATATCAATTACAATTTCTAGCACAATCACCACCATGTGTGCGACATGGTGTCCGATCACGACCTGATCGGATAGGCTGTCATATTCGAGACATCAACCCTTTTATATCAATCAATCTTATCCCAATTAAGAGTAATAATTTTATCACATCAATCTCATCCCAAATAAAGGAAATAATTCACAAAAATAACATAGGTGCAAATGTATTTACTTCATCATCTTCTATATTGTATAAATCTCCACTAGTAGTTTCAACCAATAACAACAATAATATTTCCTTCGCTCTTTTGGCCATTCACAAGATTCTTTATTCAAGGCACGGTGGCCATATTTGTTATTCCATACTTTTATTTCTTCCCTTTCATATATCATAATCATAAATATCAACATACATATAATATTCCATAAATCATAACTTTAACTTTATTAGAAATGAACAATTTAGGCACCATAGATTTCTTTCCGAGAAATGGAGTAAAATGATTGGCAATTGATGCAAAAGTTAAAATCATCAACAAATAATACACCATTTATTCTTGACTCATTTCCCCCCACAAAGGGCAATACACAATTTCCACTCACGAATATGCAAGAACGCAAAACACATTAAAAATACTCACAAATCATAACGTCTATTAAAACAGCCACATATGAGCATGACTTGAGATTATAGGCTTTTAGGAAATTCTATTTTCGAAGTCAATTCGGAATAGTTAAATCAAGGCTCATTTCATAACCTTTCTCACATCATTTCGTTTCATTGGCTCCATTGGCCATAAGTATGACTTTCACTCATATCAATTATTGCATTTCATACTTCTTTCGCATCTTGTAATTCCATTAGCACCATTGGCCACAAGTATAACTTTCACTTATATCAATTATTGCATTTCATACTTCTTTCACATCTTTATCGGTTATCAACAGTAAGACATTTCCAATCAAGTCTTTAAGTACACATATGAGCAATTAAGAGTCTTAATCATATTGAGTTTTATCACACAATTTGGAATCATAACCTTCATTTGAAACACAACTAAAAGATATAGCATTTAAATACACATATCATTCTTGAACACATTCCCAAAGGATAACATAATGTGTTTGGAACATTCGGAACACGTTTTGAATACTTTATTCTCGACACTTTACTTATTCGGGACAATCAAATTTATTAGAAACAACTCTGAACATAGAACAAGGAACTTGAGACAACCATACTTGAAACTTATGAGAACATCATTGAATTCAATTCTAAGAGAGTAGTTTAGCCAACATACCTTGCTTTGAGCTTTCCTTAAATTACTACAATGTTCCGAAAATTCTAGCAATCCCAATATATTTTGAGACATAATAAAATTGAACCATTATTAGGAAGATATTAATGATCTTAGCTCATATGAGCATTTTATCAAGCACTAGGTGTGCAAATTTAACTACAAGGTTCTTCTACAAGATTTCCTTCACTCCACAACCCAATATTTACTTATTTGAGCTCAACAATCTTCCCACAAACCTTATTAGTACAAGCATGTATAAATAATACTCTTACTCCCAAAAATCATACTCCCATGAATCATACTCCCAATCACCCATCTTTTATCCCAAACTCGAAATTAAAGACTAAGGGTTTGAATTTTACCTCTTAGATGAAGATCTTATGAGATTTCCTTGTTGGATTTCAAAGCTTGGGCAAGAACTTGATGAAAAAACACTTCATCTACTTTATCTCTCTAGAACACTCTCACTTCTCTCTAAAAGCCCTTAGATAATTGCCCCGAAATAAACCCCAATGCCTATTTATCAAAATAGGGTCGGGTTATGAAAATAGAAAAATTAACCCTCCGAAAGCAGGTCTGCGGTGTCATAATGGACCGCAGAATGGCTATGCGGGTCGTAAAATGGTCGCAAAATTGGTGCCTAGAACAGAGCTGTTCTGGTCCATTCTGCGACCAGTTTGCGGTCGCAGAAGCACTTTCGCGGCCGCATAATTATTCTGAGATCGCAGAATTGGTCGCAGAATTGTATTTTTCCAGCCTTTGGTAATTTGATCATAACTTCTTGTAGGAGTGTCCAAATAACAAACGGTTTAAAGCTTT
Organism: Nicotiana tomentosiformis; assembly: GCF_000390325.3. NCBI lineage: Eukaryota > Viridiplantae > Streptophyta > Magnoliopsida > Solanales > Solanaceae > Nicotiana > Nicotiana tomentosiformis. The sequence goes on from NC_090816.1 coordinate 35,678,215, forward strand.
AGAAACTAGACACATATACCTTACTGTTGATAGGTAATACATCATATAACTCTACTTATCAAGAGAGGTATGCTCGTTTGAAATTAAATTTTGTGCAAACTCACTTGAAACTTTATCCCATCATAAAATTTTCCACTTGACTTAGCCTTGGAGCTCTTCTTAGACCATAAACCATTCTTAATGCACATCAAACATATATTATCATGATCAATTGATATAATTCATATAATATTCCTTTTCTACACATAAAATAATATAATTAGCGCACATCAACTTTCTTAATAGCGCTTAAGTACTTCAAAAAATATTTTCGGGGTTTTACAGGTGCTTGTTGGGTTTGGGATGTTATAATCGCCGTTTTGTGGAGGGTGTCTAGTCCATTGATGCACCTTTGACTAGATTGACCCAGAAGGGTGCTCCTTTCAGATGGTCCAACAAGTGTGAGGTGAGATTTCAGAAGCTCAAGACTGTATTGACTATAGTTTCAGTTTTAGAGTTGCCTATAAGTTTGGGGTCTTACACTGTGTATTGTGATGCATCGCGTATTAGTCTTGGAGCGGCGTTGATGTCGGACGCTAGGGTGAGTTTTCAAGAGAAGAATTACCATGTGCATGACTTAGAGTTGGTAGCAAATGTTCAGGCACTGAAGATTTGGAGGCACTATCTGTACAACGTTCCATGTGAGGTTTATATCGACCATCAGAGTCTGCAGCACCTGTTCAAGTAGAAAGACCTTAATTTGCGGGAGCAGATATGGTTAGAGTTTCTAAAAGCCTATGATATCACCATATTATGTCATCCCGGGATGGGGAATGTAGTGGCCGATGAATTGAGTGGGAAGGCTGAGAGTATGGGCAATTTGGCATATATTTCGGTAGCGAAGAGGCCACTAGCCTTTGATGCTTAGGTTTAGGCCAATTAGTTTGTGAGATTGGATGTTTCGGAGCCTAGCCGGGTCCTTACTTGCATTGTGGCTCAGTCATCGTTGTTGGAGCATATCAAGGCTCGCCAGTTTGATGATCCTCACTTGTTAGTGTTGAGGTACACGGTGTATCGGGGTGGTGCTAATGATGTTGTGATTGGTTATGATGGTGTTATGCGGCTTCAAGTCCGGATTTGTGTTCCCAATGTTGATGGATTGAGAGATTTGATCCTTTAGGAGGCTTACAGCTCGCGCTAGCCCATTCACCCACCTATCACAATAATACCTGAAACACCATATTGGTGGCGTAAAATGAAGAAAGATATTGTTCCTTATGTCTCTCGATTTTTGAATTGTCAACAGGTGAAGTATGGGTATCAATAATGGGGAGGGTTGACTCACAGATTGGAGATATCAGAGTGGAAGTGGGAGGGAATCACTATGGATTTTGTGGTAGGCTTACCACGGACCTTGAAGAAATATTACACAGTATGAGGTATTATGGACCAGTTGACAAAGTCCGCACACTTTATTCCGGTGATGACTTTCTATTATTCAGAGGGAATGGATTAGATTTACATCCGGTAGATTATAAGCCTGCATGGCTTGCCCGTTTACATCAATTATGAATGAGGCACAGAGTTCACTTCACAGTTTTGGAGAGCATTGCAGCTAGAGTTGGGCACACGGGCAGAGTTGAGTATAACATTACGTACCCAGACGGACGGGCAGTCTAAGCGCACTATTCAAATCTTGGAGGACATGTTACGTGCCTGTGTTATGGATTTCAGAGGTTCATGGGATCAATTTCTACTGCTCATAAAGTTTCCTAAAACAACAACTTTCAATTGAGTTGTAACACTCTATGTCTTCGTACGTAAGAGTACGTCATAAGACAATTGATGTAAGATCATAAATGAGATAATTATTTAAAGTATATAAAGTAAGTTAATCATGTTACCTTAGAGTTTATAAATCTTTAAGATAATGAATAACAAGTACCAAGAGGGCTGGAAAGCTTAGAAGCTAAACGAAAGAAATGTTTCGTCGAAAGTCGATATGTTTTGAATGTTATAACATGCACTGTGGGTGAGCCTAGTGTTATTAACATGATAAGGAGGTTATGTTATGAGTTATTTTAGTCGTATGATAGTCGTGTGTTACGTTTTAAAGTCAAGCGACTCGTGGAACAAAAGTTGGCAAAGGTCATCACAAGTTACATTCATAATGTGCTGAACATTAGGTCAAATGTAGCAGAGCTTTTCTCCTAATATACTTGGAAATACATAATTATCCCCATATCTAATTTAATATATACGAGTCTATTTTCTAACGCATTAAACCGTTCGTCGATACGATATCGAAGTAGGGAGATATTTGCGTTTTTGCAAGACTGCGCAAGCAGCTCCCAATGGGACCCAGGTAGATGGTGGTCGACCTACTTCACTTTAAAAATGATTTGAACGACCTTTATTTATTAGTTTTCGACCCAACCTTGTCCCTACACTCCTCCTAACCCTCCTAAACAGATACCATAAGGGTTTGAAGTGATTCCAAAGTGATTACACCACATTTCAACATCAAAAGTTTGTACTAGTGAAGAACAACACCTCTCTGAGGTTGTGTTGTCATTGAGGATAATTGTGGGCAGTGTTTGGAAGAAATTTCAAGTTTTTGCTAATGGATAAGGTGAGTGTAACAGCCTACTATTTGTGCTTAAGCTTGCTTGTATGTTGGTTAAGTTGTTAGGATGATAAACTACAAGATAATACTTGGATTAGCTTGAGATTTTAATGTTATTGCTGGATTGATTTGAAAGTTGCTATTATGGACATTAAGTGGCTGTAAATTAAGGAAAATAAGTTGGCTATGATATTTTCAGTATGATTATGTTGGTTTACATGTCAATATTGTTGAGAAAATTGGTAACTAGAAAGGAAATGGCTATAAAGCACTTGGAAGTTGTCCATAATAATATTATCTTGTGTTAGGCTATTTCGCATAACTTTGAATTTGAGAACAAGGTTGGAAATCCTTTAAAAATGTATTGGTTATTATACTGGGTATATTACTAAATTCAAGAATGAATGATAACTGGGTTGAAGAGTGCTAAAGGGATTCAATCCGAGCTTGCCGCTCGTCGCGATATGTTGATGACTTGTTAATGAAATATTTTGTACCCTATTGTTGGTGTTTTTATTATTGTATTTATATGGTTGTTGTTGTTGGTATATGTTATTTGAGGGTGCCCTTGTTATAGGGGATATGCTATCCAAATGTTACATAAACGAGCTACTAGTTTAAGTGGCGGACTTAGCCTTTACTCAGCACTGATTTTGAATCTCCTTGTGCAATGGTAGATTGAGTTGAGTTGTTTGAAGAATTGATTGGAAGGTATTAAGAACTCAATGGAGTTAAGTCATGTTAAGGCTATCCATTCTTTCCTTTGGGCATGATCCGTATTATACTAAAGAAACGAGCAAACACGGAACTTTTACAAATGACTCTATTCTTAGAAGTACTAGGGGTGCATATGTTCTTGATTCCCCATGTGTCCTATTACTATATTTTCTGTTCATGGGTCTCAGAAAATACGTAAGTTGATAAATTTTATTTCATGATATGAACCGAAGGCATATTGATTTTATGACATCCCGAGAGATCTTATTGACTTACTTCTTATGCATTACATTCATTTATACATGTACCTTGACCCATGAACACATGGCTTTATATACGCGTATATTATATTTATATGGGGTATGGGGAAATGGTATGGCGTTATATATGCACCACCACCTGATCAACCGGTATACGTTGATGATTTCGCCCATAGAGGCCGAGATGATATGATAGGATACCCTCAGAGGTTTGATGATGTTATGTACGCATATACATATGCATGATATGACATTTATACGCATATGCATGACATTATAGATGTTTCATGATTCACTGAGCTATTCAGACTTACAGGTTGAATTGTTTACTCCATGTTTCTTTCATGTCTTCTATATAATGCTTTCCTGCCTTACATACTCGGTACTTTATATGTAATGACGTCCCTTTTGCCTGGGGATGCTGCGTTTCATGCCTACATGTCCCGATAGACAGGTGACATTCCTCCTAGTAGTCTATCAGCTCAGCGGAAGGTGTTTGTGCACTCCACTTGCTCCGGAGTTACCGATTTGGTTAGTATGCTTTGGACATATATAGATTGGTATGGCGGGGCCCTGTCCTGGCCTTTATGATGTTTATGTACTCTTAGAGTCTTGTAGATTATTTTCATGTAGATGGATGATTGTATGGCCTTGTCGGCCTATATTTTGAGTGTACAAATGATCATTTCGATCTTATAGGCCCGTAGGTCACATTTATAAGTTTTTATATCATATTGGGTCGTCTTATCTCGAGTATTCCCTTAGATTATTCTAGTTATCTCATGAGGTCCTTCTGGCCCATTTCCATGATGGTATGATAAGAAAAAATGCTACGTTGGTACTCGATTGAGTAAGGCACTAGGTGCTCGTTGTAGCCCTTGATTTGGGTCGTGGCACTAGTATCCAGATGGCTCCTTATGAGGCCGTGTATGGGAGGAGATTTAATTATCTGGTCAGTTTGTTTGAGCATGGGGAGGCTAGATTGTTGGGCACTTATTTGATCTGTGATGCTATGGAGAAGTTTAAGGTGATTTAGGAGCGACTTTGTACAACTCAGTCCAGACAAAGAGTTATGCAGATAGGAAGGTACGAGATGTAGATTACATGGTGGGTGAGAAGGTTGTACTTAGCGATTCCCAATAAAGTGTGTGATGCAGTTCGGGAAGAAGTGTAAGTTGAGCCATCAGTGTGTTGCCCCTTTTGAGGTGCTTGAGAGAGTGGGAGAGGTGGCCTACAAACTTGTCTTGCCACTATTCTATCAGGAGTTCAGTTAGTACTCTGTGTTTTGATGTTCTGGAAGTATTATGGTGATCCATCACATGTTTTGGACTTCATCACGGTGCAACTAGATGAGGATTTGACTTCTGATGTGGAGCCGGTGGCCATTTTGGGTCGGCGGGTTCGAAAGTTAAGGTAAAAAAATATCGCATCAGTGAAGGTGAAATGGAGAGTTTAGGCAGTCAAGGAGGCTAATTGGGAGACCGAGAATGAGATGCAGACCAGATATCCTCACCTTTTTTAGACTCCATGTATGATTCTAGACCCGTTCGAGGAGGAATGTTTGTTTAAGAGGGGGAGAATGTAACGACCCGGACAATCGTTTTTTGTATTTCAGCCATGTTACACTATTTATTGACTATTTTGTGTTCATTTGTGGTTAGGTTACTTAAGGAGGTGGTTGTATTGGTTTTGGGGATGTTTCGGAATGAATTAAGACACTTAGTCTGAGGTTAAAATCTTAAGTCGAAAGAGTTGACCATCATTTGACTTCTTTGTAGACGATTTCAGAATTGTATTTTTAATGTTTCAATAGCTTCGTAAGGTGATTTTGGACTTAGGTGCATATCCGGATGTTGATTTGGAGATCCATAGGTTGATTTCGTGTTTTTTGGCGAAAGCAAGAAAGTTGAAGGTTTGGAAGGTTGAGAGGTTTGACCGGAAGTTGACTTTGGGATTGGAGTTTTCGTTTTGGGAGTTGGAATAGGTCCGTTGGGTCATTTGGTACTTGCATGAAATATTTGAGGTCATTCAAAGTTGATTTGGCATGGTTCGACATGAGTTTTGGAAGTTGAAATTTCATTCATTTCATTAGGCTTGAATTGGAGTGCGATTCTAGGTTTTCATGTTGTTTGATGTGATTTAGGCTTCAAGTAAGTTCATAGCATGTTTTAAGACTTGTTGGTATATTTGGATGGGGTCCCAGGGGCCTCGGGTGTCACTCAGATGAGTTACAAATCATGTTCTGGATTTAGAGGAATGGCTAAAGGATTACAGGTTCTGGTGCAATCACACATGCGAGGGGTTGGCTGCAGGTGCGAGGCTGCAGAAGCGTCTTGGTGATCATAGATGCAAGCACGGCAGAAGCTAGGTAAGACAACAAGTGCCAGGGTATTTCCGCATCTACGAGATCGCAAATACGAGCATATGAGCGCAGCAGCGAAGGGGGAGGCTACAGAGAAAGTCTGCAGATGTGGGCATCGAGGCACAGGTGCGTATGCACAGATGTGCAAAGGATACCATAGAATAAAAATGTTGTTGGGATGTCGGGGATCGCATATGCGTAATGAGTTCGCAGATACGGTGGAATGTCTGCGAAAGCAGATGCTCAGGCACTTGGAGGGAGCGACAGATGCGGCCACGTTTCTGCTAAAACGGGACCACATATGTTGTTAAGTTAGTCGCAAGTGCGTGAATCGTTGGGCAGAAGGTTTTAAACGAGGGTTTGGTGATTTGGGGCTATGTTATTGGAGAGTGAGATTTGGTAATTTGAGGGTCGATTTGTGGATGGAATTGGATAAAATTAGTATGGTTGGACTCGTAATGGAATGTGTGTAAGGAATTTGTGAATTTTATAGCGTTTTGGGATGCGTGCTCAGGGATGACTTTGCATATTGTATTCAAGACTTAGCTTTATTATTTGGAATTGTTTTTAATGGTTTATATTGATTATATTAAGTTGCCTAGATTTGAGTCACTCGTAGGCCGATTCTCATGGCAAGGATATTTTGGAGTATTGATTTGCGTGCTTTGAGTTAAGTAAAATATCTAAACTCGGATTTGAGGGTACTTAATCCTAGAAACTATGTTATTTGAGAGGTATTGGGATGACATGTGTGCTAGGGCACGGGCGCGTGTGCGTGCACCGAAGTGTTCATGATTAGAGTGTTCTTCTTTCCAAAACCTGCACGATCATTTGAACTGTGATTCCTTTTAGAAATCATTTCTAGGATATGTTCTATTTATTTGAGACTTGATAGGACTATTCATGTCGTTTCTGATCTATTTGCCTTAATTAAACACATACTCTCAGTCATGATGCTACATCCGTATATGATATCCCTGTCTTAGTACGTTCTTATTTTATTCCTCACATGTTGTTGATGCCTCATATGTGTAACATTGTTGAAATTGAATATTGTGAGATGTAGTTAATTAAGACTTGACCAGTTGATGAATGAACGTGGGCCACAGTACCAATTTGGTATTGATTTTGAGGTCACACATAGGCTCATATTCGGATAAGTATTATTGTTTTGGGGCGACGCGTGCACCAGTCCTCATTATTTGGGCTATGTAATTATAATTAGCGTTTGGTAGTTATGCCAGACCCGTACAGTGCTAAGTGTTGATGTGTGGTCATTCTTAATGGTTTCACTATGATATTGTTGATTTGACATGTAGGCATAGAGACATACCTTTCTCATGCTAGCCGGTAAATGAAGTGTCTTATCAGTGTTGGGCTAAAACTGTTATACTTGGAAAACATGCCTAAATTTTTAAAATGTGAACAAGTTGAACATAATATCATTGAGTTATTTGTTTCTACTATTTCCTTTATATTCCAAACTCTTACTCGTTATTGATATAGGTATGTGACTATTGTTTATGAGCTTGTCACTGCATTCAGCCCAAGATTAGTGTTGTTACTTATTGAGTACATGGAGTCGGTTGTAATCATACTATAGTCTGCACTTCGTGTGCACATCCAAGTACTTCCAGACGAGGTGATCTCTAGAGTTTTGTTGCTACTAGTTTTTGAGACTACAAGGTAGTTGCTATACCATCTTAAGACCTTGAGGTTCTCTTTTATTATTTCTATCTTTACTACTCTACTCTTGAGACAGTTGTATTGAGAATTTGCCATTGTATTTTGATATTCAGTAGTGCTCATGTACTCATTGAGACCAGATCTTTGGGATGGTTATAGCAGTATTGTTGTTACTTTCTTAGCTATTTCAGGATATCTTCATTGTTGAGTTTATTAAACCTTATTTTATCAAATTTGTTGTTCTTAAGTGGTTGTTGGTTTGCCTAATAAGTAGTTTTAGGCGCCGTCACGGACTCGGTGGGAGTTGAGTCGTGACATAGGCATTGAGTGTGCATACGATGAAGTTTACTAGATTCCAGACTTTTTGTGGATCTAGTAAATAGTGTTTGTTGATTCCTCCCAGAGATAGTTGATTATCTTCAGCCTTTCTGTCATTTATTCATTTTATTATTTCAGGGGCATGTCCCGAAGATATTATTTCAGTTTTATTTCGTAGAGGCTCATGACTGTCGTTAGAAAGTTTAGATTTTCATATATGATTTTGTTAAAATATCATTAGCTATTTTTAGATGGTTGTAATATAAGACTTATTCATACTTGGGTTGTTTAAATAACCTTACCAGCATGTATAGTTAGATAGAAAAGAGCTTGCTCGATGGGGTAAGGTAGGCTGAGCGCCATCACGTCCCTCTCCAGTTTTGGGGCATGACAACAACAACAATAACAATAACAACAACAACAACAACACCAGCAGTAGCAGCAGAAACAACAACAACAACAATAACAACAACAACGATGACAACAACAACAACAACAACAACAATAATAATAATAATAATAATAATAATAATAATAATAATAATAATAATAATAATAATAATAATAATAATAATAATAATTGTCACGATCCGAAATCCCACCAAAGAAGGTAATAACGCTAACCCCGCTCGTTAGGCAAGCCAACATAATAACAATCATAAATCTAAAGCAGATTAGTCAACCTTTAACAAAATGCTCAATAAGATAAGTAAACCAAGATAATCTCAAGTCTAATTATATAGATAACTATCCAAGGCAGGGTCTAAATACGACCACAACTACCAACATCACCCAAAAACGGATGTCACAATAATCACAAACATCTAATAAATGTATGAGAAATCATCTTAATACACTGTCTATCTAAATAAAAATAGATAGACATAAGAGAAACATAAGCATGGAGAATCAAGGTGTTGCGAATCGATCAAGTAGAGCATCTCGTCATGAAATCTCTACGGATACACCTACCATCCCGGATGAATACAACTCAAACTAGCCGCAAACCATGCACAAAATATGCAGAAGCGTAGTATGAGTACAAACAACGGTACCTAGTATGTATCAAATCTAGCCTCGAAGGAGTAGTGGCGAGGTGTCGACTACCACACTCACTAGCAGTCAAATAAACAGGTGAGAGAAGAATCTAATAGAAAGCTAGACATTATGTCATCAACAAGCATAGAAGCACAAAATACAGCTCACACAAAATTTAGGCATTCTTTTTAAATAACCAGAATCATATAAAATAGCAATTATCTCAATTCTCGTGCAAAACCGATACCCGCCTATAACACTTACTTGAATTCATAGCATGAGTCTAAACAAAGATAAATATGCATGCTCGGGATCCTTTTCTCAACAACTAACAGCATAGTCCATGTGCATGACCCAAGCCACGTGTCCAACAAGCTCCAAAAGAATCACGGGGGCCAATGGTCACAAGTCCCAAGGTAACATGGGTAATCATGTGACTCCGGGGGGGACATATACATAATCCAAGCATCGATTATTTTACAAATAACAATCATCAATCAACTGTTGAAGCATGCAATCCGATCAAAATCATTACCTCATCGATCTAATAATTAGTACAAATACCCGCTCAAGTGACCAAATGCCAAAATTCTCAACATTGCTCAATAACCAGTTTCTACTCATGCATATGCATAAAATTCATAACCCTAGGTATTCTATTAAATTATAAATATAAGTAATCGAGTAGTCATTGAATCAATTTCAATATGGATAACAACTTCACATAATCAAATAAAGCACAATTCGAGTCAACAAATACCGGATACGGTCCAAAACCGAGCTATGCATATACGCTCCTCACCTCACATATATGTGTCTCCAAAATCAAGAATCAAATATTAATCAAGTCACATATGCGGAAAATTCCATCTTACAAGGATAGACAAAAGACTTACCTCCGCCCGGCAACCTCAAATAATGAATGCCCAAAAGGTGTGGATATCTGCTATGCATCTCGTGCTCGATCTCCCAAGTCGCCTCCTCAACTATTGGCCTCTCCATTGAACATTCAATGATGCAATATTCTTCGACTTCAGCTTCTGACCCTCTCTATCCAAAATGGACATCGGCTGCTCATCATAAGCCAAGTTCTCATCCAACTACACCGAGCTAATATCTAATACATGTGACTGATGCTCATGATACTTCCAAATCATAGAAACATAAAACACCATATGAACTCCCGATAATATGGGTTGCAAAGCAAGTATGTAATCCACCTCACCAACCCTCTCTAATACCCCAAGTAGACCGATATAACGATGACTCAACTTGCCCTTCCTCCCAAACCTTATCACACCCTTCATAGGCAAAACATTGAGAAGAACCTTATCACCCTCCATGAAAACTACATCACACACCTCCCTATAATCATAACTCTTTTTCCTGGATTGCGATGAGAAGAACCTTCTCACCCTCCTTGAAAACTACATCACACACCTTCCTATCATAATAATTCTTTTGCCTAGATTGCGCTGTGTGAAGCCACTCCTGAATCAATTTCACCTTCACCAAAGCATCACGAATCAAAGTGGTGCCCAGCAACCTAGCCTCCCTATGATCAAACCAGCCAACCAAAGAACGACATCAACTCCTGTAAAGCCTCATACCGAGCCATTTGTATACTCGATTGGTAGTTGTTGTTGTATAAAAGCTCTGCTAATGATCGAAAATGATCCCACTGGCCACCGAAGTCAATAATGTATGCCCTCAACATATCCTCCAAAATCTAAATGGTCCGTCGGACTCCCCTCCGTTTGAGGGTGAAATGTAGTGCTGAACTCAACTTTCATGCCCAACTCACACTGAACAACCCTCTAGAAATGTGAAGTAAACTGATTGTTGCCATCCGATATGATAGAAAAAGGTATACCATGCAAGTGGACAATATCCCAGATATAGATATTAGTTATCTTCTCCAAACTGTAGGAAGTCATGACTAGAATAAAATGTGAAGACTCAGTCAGTTTTTCCACAGTGACCCAAACTATGTCAAATCTCCTCAATGTCTGTGTCAAACCTAGCTCAAAGACCATAGTGTTTCTCTTCGACTTCTATTCCAGTATCTCTAACTTCTGAAGCAAACCACCAAGTCTCTAATGATCATACTTGACATGGTGACAATTCAAATATTGAGCAACATATCAAACAACATCTTTCAAATCGCGGTACATCTTTGTAGCACCCGGGTGAATAGAATATCATGAACTATGGACCTCCTCAAGGATTAACACTCTCAACCCATCCACGTTAGGAACACAAATCCTACCGTGAAGCAGCAACATACCATCATCACAAACAGATACTTCCTTAGCACCACCTCATTGCACCATGTCCTTTAAGAAAACCAAATATGTATCATCATACTAGAAAACCTTTATGCACTCAAATGCGGACGATTGATATACAACGCAAGCAAGAAATTTTCTAGGCTCCAAAATATCCAATCTCATCATCCTGTTGGCAAATGCATGAACATCCATAGCCAAAGGCTTCTCCCCACCTGGAATAAATGCCAAACGCCCCATACTCCTCGCCTTTCTAGTCAAGGCATCCCCTACCACATTAGCCTTCCCCATATGATAAAGAATGGTGATATCATAATTTTTTAATAGCTCCAACCATCTCCGCTTGCTCAAATTCAAGTATTTCTATTTAAATAGACATTATAGACTCTTATGATCCGTATACATCTCGCAAGACACGCCATACTGATAGATCCTTCAAATATTGAGCGTGTGCACAATAGTTTGTAACACCAAATCATGTACCAGGTAGTCTTTTCATGAGGCTTCAACTGGCGGGCCACGTAAGCATTCATCCTACCTTCTTGCATCAACACATACCCAATACTAATCATTAAAGCATCTCAATACACCGTATATGACCCCGATCTAGAAGGCAAGACCAAAACTAGAGCCGTAATCAAAGTTGTCTTGAGCTTTTGAAAGCTCTTCTTACGTTCATCCAACCACCTAAATAGAGCGCCCTTTTGAGTCTACTTAATTAATGGGTCTAAAATAGATGAAAATCCCTCTAGGAAGCGATGGTAGTAACTAGCCAAACAAAAGAGGCACCTGATCTCTGTTGCGCTAGAAGGTCTGGGCCAACTCTGGACTACATCAATCTTCTTCGGGTCCACCTTGATCCCATCACAAAATACCACATGGCCCAAGAATGCCACCGAGTCTAACAAAAACACGCACTTGGAGAACTTAGCATTCAACATCTTCTCTTTCAAAATCTGAAGCATAATCCTCAAATGTTTCTCGTACTCCTCGCTGCTACGGGAATACACCAATATATCATCAATGAACATGATAACAAAAGAATCCAAATAAGGATGAAATACACCGTTCATCAAATGCATGAAGGATATTGGGGCATTAGTCAAACCAAATGACATCACCAACAACTCATTGTGCACATAACGAGTCTAGAAGGCAGTCTTAGGGACGTTTGAAACTCTAATCTTCAACTGGTGATAACCCAATCTTAATTCGATCTTCGAGAACACCTTAGAATCCACAAGTCGATCAATCAAATCATCAATGCGCAGCAATGGATACTTATTCTTTGTAGTAACCTTGTTCAGCTGCCAATAGTCAATACACATCCTCATAGACCCATCATTCTTCTTTAAAAATAACACAAGTGCACTTTATGGTGATACACTAGGCATGTTGAATAACTTATCCAGCAACTCTTGCAGTTGTTCCTTCAATTCCTTCAACTCTGTTGGAACCATGGGATACATAGGAATAGTTATGGGATTCATGCCGGCACCAAATCAATACCAAAAATCAATATTCTTATCGAGTGGCATGTCTGGTAGGTATGCAGAAAACACATCCAGAAACTCCCTCACTACTTGAATTGAATGAACAGTAGGAGTATCAACACTAATTTCTCAAACAAAAGTAAAATATGCCAAATATCCCTTCTTAACCATCCGTTGAGCTTTCAAAAACGAAGTTACCCTACTATGAGTGTGACCAAGAGAACCACTCAACTCCAGCCTAGGAAATCCCGGCAAAGCTAATGTTATGGTCTTAGTGTGATAATCAAGAATAATATGGTACGGAGATAACTAATCCATAACCAAAATCATATCAAATTCCACAATACTAAGCAATAGGAGATCAACACTGGTCACATACCCACAAATAGTGACAACACAAGACTGATACACATGCTCTACCACAATAAATTCACCAACAAGTGTAGACACATGCATAGGAGTGTCGAGAGGACGACAAGGCATATCCAAATAAGGAGCAAAGTATGATGACATATAAAAATAAGTAGATCCTATATAAATAACAGAAAAAGCATGTATCCGACATACCAAACAATATATGTGATCACAGCATCATAGGCCATTTCCTCAAGCCTCCCTAGAAAATAATAGCAACGGGGCTGGCTATCACTTGCCCGACTAGCACCAACCTGACCTCCCCCTTGAGAGTGTCCTCTCACTGCATGACCTCCCAATCTAATTGTTCGAGCTAGAGGTGATGCAATTGGTGCCACAACTACATACTGAGAACCCTAATGAGTACTGATATGTTTGGGGAAATACATCTATATGCCCAAGCACTCCAAACTCATAACAACCCCGAGATGAATGAGGTTGTTAAGACTAATACTATCCTTGAGGACCTGAATACCCACCATAGGAACCCTTCATCGACAGAGCACTGTATGAGCTCGCTGGAAGAGAATTGAAGGATGATAGAACTGGAGAACTAAAAGATGACCGAGCCACTGCACTGCGGGCCCCACGCTACACATAGTAAACTGGCCCTCTAGGAGGGGCCCTGCTGGTTTGCCCTCACCTCCAAAGGAGGTACCACTAAAACCAATAAAATGACAATGCCTTTTATCCCTTATCATGACCTATCTACCTTGGCTGCGAACACGCTTGATCTTACGAGCTACCTCTGCTGCCTGTAATAAAGTAGTCTGCATCTCTGACTCTCGATCCATAGTAACCATGATGCCATAAGTCAGACCATCAATACACCTCCACGCCTTCTCTACCTCGGTGGGATAAGGAGATCTCTATGACGAGACACTCAGTGAATCTTGCCTCATACTCAATCACTAACATACGACTCTATTGAAGGTGATCGAATTGGACCCTAAACTCTTCCCTCATCGTGAGTGGAATGTACCTCTCAAGGAATAGGAGGAGCTGAACCGGCTATCCTTTCTATCTCATATGTCTGCCACTACCTCCCAGTACCTCTCTTTCACTAAGAAGTAGTAAAGTCCACACCGTTTGAATCTATGAAGCCCAAATTACGTAACATCTAATTGCACTTGTCGAGAAAGTCCTGGGAATCCTCAGAAGCATTGCCCTCAAAATGTGGAGGAAATAATTTTTGGAACCTAGATCTCTAACCTATTCTACTCATCAACAAACATGGTAGATGGCTGCTCTGGTGTACGAGCCACAAGGGTCTAAGCCCCCCTCCTGCAAAAGATATGGCTGGAGCCACTGGGACCACCCTGGCCCAGGTTAAAGCATCGATGAAACAAACGATCTTGGCCATAGCCTCTTGAAATATGGGTGCATCAATGAAACCCCATAGTTGTTGAGTGTACACTAGAGCCTCAATATGCTCGTATATGATCTGCTCCTCTACCTGCTCCATAAGTGGGTTCACTGCAATATCCATGGCCTGGCCATTGGGCCACGGTGGATTACCCACCCCACCACAACATATGCCTCTCTCATCACAATTGGTGGTACTACTCATGCATCCTCTGTTTCTCCAGGCGTGCGAGTCCTCACTGTCTGAGATAGAACAGAATAGAAGGATTTAATTTCAAGTCAATAATCAACGTGCGATGAGGAATACAGACAAGGAAGATTCCTAAAGACCTATAGCCTCTCAAAGATAAATATAGACATCTCTGTACTGATCTATAAGACTGTACGAGGCATACTTGTGATTTGTGATACTCTTAGAAACATGGGCTCTGATAACAACTTGTCACGACCCAAAAGTCCCACTAAAGGTCGTGATTGTTCCTAACCCACTTGCTAAGCAATCAAACATAATAACAATCATAATCCCAAAACAGATTAGTCAACCATGAATAAAATGCTCAATAACATAAGGAGAACATGATAATCTCAAGTCTAATGATATATATAACTATCCAAGGAAGGGTTTAAACGCGACCACAACTACCAATACCGCCTAAAGCATGATGTCACAATAATCACAAGCACCTAATGAGAGTATGAGAACTCATCTGAATACGTTGTTTGTCTAAATTTAAATAGATAAACATAAGAGGAAAGTAGGGAGAGGGACTCCAGGTGATGAGAATCGATCAAGTAGAGTAGCTCACAATGAAATCTCCATGGATAGACCTATGGTATCATATGAATACCACTCGCACCAGCCTCAAAACCTACACAAAATATGTGAAGTGTAGTATGAATACAAAAAACAATACCCAATAAGTATCAATTCTAGCGTCAAATGAGCAGTAGCGAGGGGTCAACTCCGACACTCACTAGTAGGCAAATGAACAGGCGAGAGAATAATCCAACATAAAGCTAGACATTATGTCATCAACAAGCATAGGAGTACAAAATACAACACACAGAGAATTTAGGCATGCTTTTCCAATAACTGGAATCAAATAAAATAACAATTATCGCAATTCTCGTGTAAAATTGATACCCATCAATAATACGCACTTCAATACACAACATGATCTAAATAAATATAAATATGGATTCTCGGGATCCTTTTCTCAACAACTCACATCACAATCCTTGTGCCTAACAGATGTCACATATCCAAGAAGAACCAAAAGAATCACATGTGCCTACACTCATATGGTCTAATGTTACACGGGTAATTATCTAACAATGGAGAGATAGATCCGTAATCCACGAGTTGATCATTTTATAAATAATCATCATTAATCAACTGTTGCGACGCGCAACCCCATCCAAATCATGTAACGATTTGGCCTGTCATTTTGTATATTTGATCTTTATTTCCCTAATTAATGCGTTCTGTATCTGTATTTATTATTATATGACTTGAGGGGATGGTTGGTTTGGTTTTGAGAAGGTTTTGGATTATATTGGAAAACATAGTTCGAAGGTTGGAAGCTTAAGTTATAAAAGTTGACCGGGGTTTGACTTTTGTGTAAACGATCCCGAAATTCTATTTTGATATTTCTAATAGGTTTTTATGATGATTTTGAACTTAGGGGTATGTCCCAATTTGGATTTGGAGGTTTTCTAGGTTGATTTGGTTCTTTTTGGCGAAAGTTAGAAAATTGAATGTTAGAAGTTCATAGGTTTGACCGGGAGTTGACTTTGAGGCTATCGGGTTTGGATTATTTTTCTGAGATTTAGAATAGGCTCAATATGTCATTTAAAACTTGCGTGCAAATATTTGGGGTTAGTTCGAGTTGGCTAGACGTGGTTTGGCAAGAGTTTTCGAAGTTTAAAAGCTAATTAGTTTATTATGATTGAATTGAGGTGCAATTCGTAGTTTTGATGTTATTTTATTTGATTTGGGACCTCGAGTAGGTTCGTGTTATATTTTGGGACTAGCTGGTATGTTTAGATGGGGTGGTCCCAGGGGCCTCGCGAGTATTTCAAGCGAGTCTCGAATCATTTTGAGGTTTGTAGGCAGTTCTGGACTTGTGTTTTAGCACCTGCAAGATTGGGTCCGTAAGTGAGAGTACGTAGAAGCTGAACTGTGACAACACATGTGGAGTTGGCTAGGATTAGGGGTTTCTGGAGGTGCACCTAAGCATCCACAGAAAAATAGCGTAGGTGAGCATTATTCTTCGTAGAAGAGGCTACGTAAAAGCATTCTTCTATTTGCAAAAGTGAATGGGCCAAGTATTAAGTGGAAACTGCATCTGCGAGGATTTTCCTGTTGATGCATAGTCACAGAAGTGGGATTTTGTCCTCAAAAGATGAATCCCTGGGCAGAATATATCTTGAGCGAGGGTGTAGTTTCATTTATCACATTTTGAGCTTGGGAGCTCGGATTGAGGCAGTTCTTTTAGGCATTTATCACCCACTTGGATTGGGTAAATGTGCTTGACTTATATTGTATATTGGGACTCATATTCGAATGGGTGATCGGGATTTATAATTTTTGTTGTTTTTCGGGAGGCAGGCTCGGGTTGAGGTTTGGTTTAATTTTTTTATATTTGATAAAGATCGAAGTTTTATTAACTGGGATAGATTTTTATAGTTGTGCATGTGGGGCGAAATAAGGGTGGTGTTTTCTCGGGTTGTCCACGTGGCCAAATAAGGGTGGTGATATGCGTATATGGTGAAATAAGAAGGGCATTTTATTATTATATGCACATGTGACGAAATAAGGGGACATTGTTGATTATATTATGTGATGATGTGGGGGCGTCTTTCATGATGTTGTTTATGTGTGGAACGGGAATGATATTTTGATCATAAACATATTTTTCTTAAGACTCTGTCTTGCATTTTGAATGAGTTCTTGGTGGATTTTGAATTGCTATCATGTGCCCCACCTCTATTTGATGATTTTTTGACAAAGGTGGATTTTTCTGCATT
The DNA here is from genome assembly GCF_000390325.3 of Nicotiana tomentosiformis. Lineage (NCBI taxonomy): Eukaryota > Viridiplantae > Streptophyta > Magnoliopsida > Solanales > Solanaceae > Nicotiana > Nicotiana tomentosiformis. Next base: position 35,695,791 of record NC_090816.1, read on the forward strand.
GACTTATTATCACATGTTCTACGAGATTGTTGATATTATTTTCCATTGTATATTCTATTGCCAATTATTGATATATTGCTTAAGTTATTGACTAGTGAGTATCATATGACCTGAACCTCATCACTACTTCACGGATGTTAGTCTTGATACTTACTGGGTACCAAATGTGGTGTACTCATACTATAGTTCTGCACATTTTTATACTGATCTAGATGTTGAAGGAAACGAATCTTGAGAATGAGAGCTTGCATCACATGTGACGATTCAAGGTAGAGATGCATGTTGTCGCAATCCCTTGCAGTCTCACCCTATTTGTTGATAATGTGGATTATTTATTCGAATTGTATTATATATTGAATATTCTATATGTATTTAGTTAGAGCTCATAACTATGTACTACTTAATTTTGGGGAGACATTTAGGTATTTCCATTTTAGCTGATATTAACTCTAATTTTGCTTTTATATTAAACTTTGCATTATTATTTCTTGCTTTATCGATTTAATATTGTTAAATGATTGGCTTACCTAGTCTTCACGAGCCCGTTGGTCAGATTTTGGGTCATGAAAAGTTGGTATGAGAGCTGTAGGTTCATAGGTTCGATGAGTAAGTTTAGTAGAGTCTTGTGGATCGCTATGGAGATGCTTGTACATATCTTTGAGAGGCTACCAAACTGTTAGGCAGATTCATGTTATTTCACTCTTTACCGTGTAGATTTGGTTATTCCAAGTTTGAATCTCTATTATTTTATTCTCTCACAGATGGTGAGGACATGTTCTGCCAGATCAGCTCAGCAGGCACCAGCGCCCCCTATTAAACCACGAGAGAACGGGGTCGAGGTAGAGGCCGAGGAGGGGCACGTGTTATAACAAGTGAACTTACTAGAGTAGCAAGTATGGAGCCTCCAGTAGCACCTGTTGAGGATCAAGAGCCCGAGCACGTTGAACGTGAACCAGAGCAGCCTATTGCTACACCAGGAGACCTTGGCACTCTTTATGAGTATGTTTGGGAGATTCGCCTAGGTAGGGTTGAATCTAGTTGCACCAGCTACTTCACCGGGTGGGGAGGAGTTTAGACTCGTGCTGCCCGTACACCGGAGCAGCCAGCTCATGCTTACCAAACATCAGGTGTTGTGCTGGTGCTGCCAGTAGTTGTAGTTCAGCCCGAGATACGGACAGTTGTGTCGGCTGAGGGATGGAGGAGTTGGGAGAGGTTTCAAAAGTTTCATCCTCCCCAATTCAATCGAGGGGCTTCTGAGGATGCACATGGTTTCTTGAATTAATGTCACCACCTTTTGCATACTATGGGTTTAGTGGAGTCAAGCGGAATCAGCCTTACTACTTTTCAGTTGACAGGATCGGAAAATAAATGGTGGCAGACTTGTGAGGTGAGTTGACCATCTAGCGTAACAGCACTTACATGGTCCCAGTTCTCTTATTATTTATTTTAGGAGTTTATTTCGCAGACTCACGGGGACGAGTTGCGCAACGTGTTTGAGTATGATATGAGGTTTACAAAGATATCTCGTCATGCACCTTCCTTGGTTCCCACAGATAGATAGAGAGTCCATATATGTATTGAGGGACTCGCCAACAGTTTCACATTTTGGATGGCACGGGATTTAGAGACTGAGACAACATTTCATCAGGTTTTAGAGATTGTTAGGAGGTTAGAGCGTATCCCCATGCAGGATAGGGAGGATACGAAGACTCATGGTTTTAGAGAATTTGTTAGCTCCTACTCCATCGACATGGTCTGTCATGGCACAGGATTTATCAGTCGACCAGTTCATTCCCCACATCAAGTTCTCCATTGTGTTCCAGCTAGCCATGGATGTCAGAGCACTCGTACCCGACAACCATATATCAATGCGCCTTCTTCCCGGGGTTGCTACAATTGGTATTCTAGTCATCCAGGGAAGACTGAGTACCAGCAACCACACTCACATATGGGTTATTTTGAGTATAGTTATACTAGGCACATTATGAGATATTGTCCCAAATTTCGGGTGGGTGGACCTCAGTAGGGTACTCAAGCTATGGTTCCTGCTCTAGTTGCTACTCCACCTACATAGCCAACTAGAGGAAGAGGACAAGCGGGTAGAGGCCGTCCTAGATGGGGAGGCCAAGCTTTTTGTTATGCTTTTCCTAGTAGGACTGAGGCAGTTGCATTACAGGTATTGTTCCAGTCTCTCATAGAGATGCATCAGTTTTATTTTATCTAGGTTCTACTTATTTCTATGTGTCATCCTACTTTTCTTCATATTTGGATATGACTCGTGATTCTCTAGATACTCTTGTCTATGTTTCTACACCTATTGGGGATTCTATTGTGGTGAACCATATTTATCGCTCATGTTGGATCATTATTGGATGTTACGGGACTAGGGTTGATCTTCTGTTACTTAATATGGTGGATTTTGATGTGATCTTGGGTGTGTATTGGTTATCTTTGTATCATGATATTCTTGAGTGTCACGCTAAGACCGTGATGTTAGTACGGTGGTTTATTTTTTGAAGGCCTAATGAATGGTTGATAAGCATGCTTGGTTTACTTAACCTTTGTTAGAGATGTGAGTGTTGATACTCCCAAAATTGATAGGTTTACAGACCTATCGGGTATGCCACCCGATAAGGACATTGATATTGGTAGTGATTTGGCACCGGGCACTTAGCCCATATCTATTCCAACATGCTGCATAGGTCCAACAGAGTTAAAGGAATCGAAGGAACAATTGCAGGAATTTCTAGATAAAGGTTTTATCAGGCCAAGTGTTTCACTTTGTGGTGCTCCGGTTCTATTCGTGAAGAATAAAGACGATTCCATGAGAATGTGCATTGACTACAGGCAATTGAACAAGGTTAATATCAAGAACATGTATCCACTACCGCATGGTTATGATCTATTTTGTCAGCTTCAGTATCCTAGGCTATTATCAAAGATTGATATGAGATTCGGGTACCATCAGTAAAAAATCAGGGCTTCAGACATTCCTAAGACGGCCTTCATGACCCGTTATGGGCATTAGAAGTTCTTGGTGATGTCCTTTGGCTTGACCAATGCCCCAGCACCTTTCATGCATTTTATCAAACTTTGTAGAAGAAGAAGCTATATTCTTAAGTTCTCCAAATGCGAGTTTTGATTAGATTTAGTGGAATTCTTAGGCCACGTGGAATCTAGTAAGGGGATTAAGGTTGATCTGAAGAAGATTGAGGCAGATCAGAGTTAGCCCAAAACTTCTACCGCTATAGAGATTTGGTGTTTCCTATGGTTGGCTGGGTATTATACTACTTTGTAGAGGGGATCTCATCTATCGCAGCCCCATTGACTAAGTTGACTCAGAAAGGTGCCCTATTCAGATGGTTGGACGAGTATGAGGTGAGCTTTCAGAAGCTCAAGACTACCTTGACTTTAGCTCCATTTCTGATGTTGCCTTTGGGATATGGTTTATACACAATCTAGTGTGATGCTTTGCGAGTGGGTATCGGGTCTATGTTGATGCTAAATTATAAGGTGATTGCCTATGCTTTGTTTCAGTTGAAGCCACATGAGAAGAACTACCCAGTACATGATTTGGAGTTGGCAGCTATTGTACATGAACTCTAGATTTGGAGGTATCATTTAAATGCCGTGTCTTGTGAGGTGTGTATGGATCACCGGAGTCTTCAATGTCTATTCAAGAAAAAGGATTTGAACTCGAGGCAACAGAGGTCGTTAGAGCTATTGAAGAACTATGAGTCACCATTCTTTATCATCTAGAAAAGCCATTATGATGGCCAACGCATTGAGTAGGAAGGCAAAGAGCATAGGGAGTCCTACTTTTGTTCCGGTTGGGGAGAGGTTGTTAGCTATGAATATTTAGGCTTTGGCCAACATGTTTGTGAGGTTGTATTTTTCGGAGATAGCAGGGTTCTTGTTTGCGTTGTATCTCAGTAGTGTTTGTTTGAGTGAGTCAAGGTGCGTAAATATAATTATCCCCACTTGCTTGTCCTTAAGGACACGGTGCATCATAGTGATGCCAAGGAAGTGAATACTGGTGATGGTGGTGTGTTGGAGCTTCGCGCCGGATTTGTGTGCCTAATGTGGATGGGTTGCAGGAGCTTATTTTTTAGGAGGCCCATAGTTTGCGGTATAGAATTCATTCGTGTGTTGTGAAGAGGTACCACGGTTTGAAGCAGCATTATTAGTGGTGCAGGATGAAGAAGGACTTTGTGGAGTATGTTGCACGGTGTTTAATCTATCAGAAGGTTAAATATGAGCATTAGAGACCGGGTGATTTGCTTGAGAGACTAGATATACCAGAGTGGAAGTGGGAGCGTGTCATTATAGATTTTGTGGTTGGGCTACCATGGTCCATCAGTATATTTGATGTTGTGTGGGTCATTATGGATAGACCGACCAAGTCTGCACATTTCATCCCAGTCATGACTTCCTACACTTCAAAGTAGTTGACTCGGATAAATCTTAGAGAGATTGTTCTCATATATGGTGTGCCTGTGTCTATTATCTTGGATTGAGGCACATAACATACATAACATTTGGAGAGTGGTGTAGCGTGAGTTGGGCACACAGGTCGAGTTTAGTATGGAATTTTATCCCCAGACAAACCGGCAGTCCTAGCGTACAATTCAGATATTGGAGGACATGTTGAGAGCATGTGTCATTGAATTTCGGAGGACAATGAGACTAGTTCTACCACTAGTAGAGTTTGCCTACAACAACATCTATCAGTCGAATATCCATATGGCTTATGTGGGAGGCGATGTCGTTCTCTAGTTGGTTGGTTTGAGACTAGGAAGGCTAGGTTGTTGGCACTGCTTTGGTTCGTGATGCTTTGTAGAAGGTGATATTATTTTTGGAGCAGCTTTGTACAGCATAGTCCAGGCAAAAGAGTTATGCTGATAGGAAGGCTTGTCATGTGGCATTCATGGTGAGTGAGAAGGTTCTACTCATAGTTTAGCCCTTGAAGGGTGTGATGAAGTTCGGGAAGAAGGGCAAATTGAACCCTCGGTATACTGGTTCTTTCGAGGTGTTAGAGAGAGTTGATAAGGTGGCCTACATACTTGCTTTGCCACCCATCTTATCGGGTGTTCACTAGGTGTTTCATGTTTTCATGCTTCAGAAGTACTGTGAGGATCCGTCACATGTGTTGGATATTAGCTCATTGCAGTTAGACAATGATTTGGCTTGTGATGAGGAGTCAGTGTCCATTTTCGCTAGGCTGGTTCGGAAGATGAGGTTAAAAGATATTGAATTAGTGAATGTTCAGAAAAGAAGTCAGTCTGTCGAGTAGGCGACTTGGAAGACCGAGCATGATATGCGGAGTAGATACCTACATCTTTTTGATATCCTAGGTATGACTCTAAACTCATTCAAGGATGAACGTTTATTTATGAGGGAGAGAATGTAATGACCTGGCCAGTCATTTTGTATATTTGAGCCTCATTTTGCCATTTTGATGTTTAATGTATGTGTATCTGTTATTATGTGTCTTGAGAGGATGATTGGTTTGGTTTCACGAAGTTTTTGGATTGAATTAGAACACTTAGTTCCAAGGTTGGAAGCATAAGTTATAAGAGTTTACTAGGGTTTGACTTTTGTATAAATGACCCGGGAATGGTATTTTGATGGTTCCAATATGTTCATAAGGTTATTCTGGACTTACCCGTTGATTTGGATTTGGATGTTCCTGGGTTGATTTGGTTCTTTCTGGCGCAATTTACAAATTTGAAGGTTTAGAAGTTCGTAGGTTTGATCGGGAGTTGACTTTGAGGCAATCGGGTTCATATTGTTGTTACGAAAGTTGGAATATGTTCAGTATGTCTTTTGTAACTTGTGTGCAAAAATTTGGGTTAGTCTGAGTTGGCTAGATATGGTGCGGCATGAGTTCTGGATGTTTTAAAGTTGATTAGTTAATGAGTCTTGAATATAGGTGTGATTCGTAGTTTTGATGTTATTTTCTCTGATTGTTTACCTTGATTAGGTCAGTGTTATATTTTCGGACTGGTTGGTATGTTTGGACAGGGTCTTGGGGACCTTGGGATTGTTTCGGACGAGTCTCGGATCATTTTGAGGTTTGTGGGCAGTTCTAGTCTAATGTTTTTGTAGTACGAGATTTGGTCTGTAGGTGCGAGTACGCAGAAGTGAACCTTTGACCGCAAATGCGGAGTTGGATGGGATTAAGGGTTATCGAAGGTGTGTCTGTGCCTGCATAGAAGAGAGAGTGCATGTGTGCATTATTGTCCGCAGAAGCGGTTATGAAGAAGCAGCCTTCAACCCGCAGAAGCGAAGGGGCGGAATCTTAAGTGGAATCCGCATCTGCGAGGGTTTTCCGCAGATCTTGTGTCGCAAAAGTGGGATTTTGTGCGCAAAAGAAGAATTTTTGGGCAGAATATATCTTGAGCGACGGGATAAGTTTCATTTATCATATTTTGCGATTATGAGCTCGGATTGAGGCGATCTATTTTAGGCATTTATCACCCACTTGGATTGGATAAGTGTTTTTGACTCAGATTAGATTATTATTCATGATTCAATCTTTGATTAGTGAATTTAAGTGAGAAAATTTGTGGATTTTTGCAAAATGTTTCTACATAAAAAAAAATAGAGATTTGACCCCCCTGATTCGGAGTCGAATTTGGATGAAACTTTTATATTTGGATGGGTATTCAAATGGGTGATCGAGATTTGTAAATTTTATCAGGTTCTAGGAAGCGGACCCGGGTTGACTCTTTATTATTTGATGAATAACTAAGTTTTATTACTTGGAATCAATTTCTATAGTTGTATTTGATGTTGTTGAGTTGTGTTTTCTAGATTTGACCCGTTTGGAGGCCGATTAGAGAGGCAATGGATTTTTAGAGTACTGATTTAGCTTGTTTGAGGTAAGTATCTTGCCTAACCTTGTGTGGAGGAATACCCCTTAGGATTTTGCCTTAATTGTTTATTCATGTTAGGTGAAAAGCTACGTATACACAAGGTGATGAGCGTGTATATGGGTGCTATGTGTGGCTTATGACTGGATTAGACCTTAGGCTATTAATATGCCTTAATTTGATGATGTACTTTATGTGAAATATTCTTAACTCCCATTGTGACTCCATGATCATGATCGCTATCATTGATTTAGCCATAGTCATGCTTTATGTGTTGAACACTCATCCGCCTTTTTATGTTATTGTCTTGTCCATGTGCACCTTGTTATGAGTTGTGAGCTTATATCATTCATGAAACTTTGATATAATTATTTTATGACATGTGAACATGTGGAGCGGATTAATTGGGGATGTCAGCACGAGGTCTTTATCATGCGATTGTGATTATTTATGTGCGCGTGGGCGAAATAAGGGTGGCATTTTCTCAGGTTGCCCATGTGGCTAAATAAGGGTTGTAATATGCGCATGCGGCGAAATAAGGAGGAAATTTTATTGTTGTGTGCCCATGCGAAAAAATAAGGGTGGCTTTATTGATGATGTTATGTGATGATTTGGGGGGGTGTCTTTCTTGATATTGTTTAAGTGTGGAAACGGGAATGATATTTTGATCATAGACATGTTTTTCTTATAACTCCGTCTTGCATTTTTAATGAGTTGTTAGTGGTTTTTGTCATGATATCATATGCCCCCACCTCTATTTGATGATTTGTTGGTGAAGGTAGATTTCTCTACATTGAGTTGTTGTCACATGTTCTACGAGATAGTTGATATAGTTTTATCTTGTATATTCTATTGCTAGTTATTGATATATTGCACTGGTTATTGACTAGCGAGTATCATATGACCTAAACCTCCTCAATATTTACCGAGGTTAGTCATGATACTTAGTGGGTACCGAATATGGCATACACATACTACACTTCTGCGTATTTTTGTGTAGATCCAGGATTTTTAGGCAGCGGATCTTGAGATTGAGAGCTTGTAACAATCATCAGGCTTCAAGGTAGAGTTGCATGTTGTTGCAGTCCCTTGGAGTCTCACCCTATATGTTGATACTATTGATTTTTCATGCGAACAATATTTTATTTTTAATGTTCCGTACGTATTCAATTAAAGCTCATGACTCTGTACTACCTAGTTTTGGGGAGACATTTGGGCATTGCCATTTTGGCTGATGTTAACTTTATTTCTACTTTTATATTAAACTCTTCCTTATTCTTTCATGCTTTCTTGATTTAATGTTGTTAAATGATAGGCTTACCTAATCTTAGAGATTAACTGTCATCACGACCCCTTTGGTGTGATTTTGGGCGTGAAAAAATGATAGCCTCATCAATCCAATAATCAGTACCAATATCCGCTCAAGTGCTCGAATGCTAAAATCCTCAACTTTTCTCAATAACCACTTTCGACAAATGTATATGCGTAAAACTGATATAATAAAGGGCATAATATGTGATAATAAGAATGCAGATAAAAAGCTAATATGCCTAAGTGACTACTATGGCAAATCATGTATCTTATTTATCATAATGGCTCAATAGGATATCTAGCATATTTCTAGCTTAATCATATTATTTTCATTGAGCTACTTAGGCCATAGAAACCATTGATATCACGGAGAAATTAAAGCAAGTATATGACTATGAGTTTACAATAAAGTCTCATTAACCCTCATGCCAAATCGACAAGTCATAACCCTAGTCATGCTCGTAAATTATGAACCTATTATCGAGTAGTCATAGAATCAATATGAATATGGATAACATCTTCACATAATCAAATAAATCACAATTCATGTCAATAAATATCGCATACGGTAAAAAACCTAGCTACACATATACGTGGCTCCAAAATCATGAATCAAATAGCAATCAAGTCACCTATGGGGAATATTTCTTGTTACAAGGATACCCAAGAGGATTACCTCCGCTCGGCAACCTCAAATCAAGCAAAAACTACATAACCGCCCAAATTCAACTCCAAATGACCCAAATCTAGTTTTTTTAAAAAACTCAATAAGATCAAATAAACCCATATGAAACAACCCCAAACATTAAAGCTTCTATCTTTATACAATATGAAAAGTCAACCAAAAAGTCAAACTTGATCCGCACCCTGAAATCCGACAAAACTCACAAATTCCGAACACCCATGCTAATATGAGTCCAAATATGGGGAGTTTCATCCATAACTGACTCCAAATCGATTTCAAATCTCAATTTTTCACTTTAGAAAAATTTAGCCAAAACCCCAAATTTTTCCTCTTAGATTCACCAATCAAATGCCAAAATCAAAGATAGAAACATGAATAATAATAAAATCCGAGTCAAGAACACTTACCCAATCCAAGTGGGTGAAAGCCTCCAAAACAATAACCTCATGTATGATAAAAGGAGCTCAAAGTCCCGAAAATAACATCTTATAACACTGCCCAGTTATACCGTTCGCGAATGCAGCACGTGCCTCGTATTCGCGTAGCACAAAAGTCTGCTCCAAAAAACCTCCTTCAGAAATACGACATGGGTCTCATGAATGGAAAGGCCAAATGCTCCCTCCTCTTTTTGAACGCGCCCAAAAGCACAGCGAATGTGAATGCCTACTGCCCAGCACCACTTCCTTCTTCGCGAATATGGTTGCCCCTCTGCGAACGCCTTATGTACATTTTTTGGTATACTAGTGGCGGCAGATCTATGAACTGATATATTTATTGAATCCGTCAGGACAAACGGGGCTCGAACCAGCAGCTTCTGCCTTGATAGGGCGTAGCTCTGACCGATTGAACTATAATCCCAAGAAAATTAAGAAGTACGTAAAGACCAAAATGCCTAGCTCCCAATTCCTTCACTGTTAATGCGATGCTCTCACGCGAAAGCAAAAGACATCAAACATTAGAAAAGATCTGATGGCAAAAACACCCCGATCCCCCCGGGACCTTATCAAATCACACCATCTAGTCTTACTACCTTATTCAAAATTGTCGGAATGCTCCAAACACCACAAGCAACATAAAAACCAAGAATCGATGGCCGAAACACATGTTAAGTTTCTCTTAACTTCATCATATTCAATACTTCAAACAAAACAACAACAACAACAACAACAACAACAACAACTACTACTACTACTACAACAACACCAACACCAACACCAGCAGCAGTAGAAACAACAACAACAACAACAAAAACAACAACAACAACAACAACACCAGCAGCAGCAGCAGAAATAACAACAACAACAATAACAACAACAACAACAACAACAACACCAACACCAGCAGCAGCAGAAACAAAAACAACAACAACAACAACAACAACAACAACACCAGCAGTAGCAGCAACAGCAGAAATAATAACAATAATAACAACAACAAAAATAACAGCAACAACAACAATAACAAAAACAACAACAACAACAACAACAACAGCAACAGCAACATCAACAGCAACAATAGCAACAACAACAACAACAACAACAAAAATAATAAGAACAACAAGAACAACAAAAATAATAATAATAATAATAAGGCAACGAATAGAAGAGGGCGAATGATGAAGGGTATAAGAGGAAAAAGAAGGAGGCAAAGTTAGCGCTTATGGAGGCAAAGATAGTAGCCAGAGACATGAACGTGTACAGGCTAGCCTAGGCGAGAGAAATGAAGGCTCGTGACCTGCACCAAGTGAAGTTCATAAAAGTCAAGGAAGTTAACGTACTGTAGGGAGAGGCACATATTAGATAGAAGATTATATACATACCTTCATAAATGCTTGAATGAAGATGGGTATAGGACTATTGTGCTCGGTGATTTAGGGCACTCTGAGAGTCGACGTGACCGGTCCAGATGAGATTTCGAGAGTCGACGTGACTGGTTTGTTGGTACCCAAAAAATGCACTTCCCGAGGTTTCTTGAAAATGATGGGTTTCAAGAAAAATGATGAGTTACTCTGTTTGAAGAAGTCTTATATACCATTTGAGTTCCTTTATGAGCGTTATGGGCACAGCAAGTCATATAGCCTTTACCATGATGAACTTGCCATTACTTCTTTGGGTTTGACACACCGTCGGATTTTCGTATTCATTGTTTGTTTTCTAGGGATGATTTTATTTTCGATGAAGGGAGAAAGGATCCACACTCTCCTAGATATTGTTGCTAGGACTTTAATGGATGGAATTTAGGGGCAAACTTACACCATTGTCCCTATGATCTTGGCTGAGATGTACCGAGTTTTAGACCATTGCAAAAAAGGGTATGGGCACTTCGAGGGTTGCAATCTGTTGCTGCAAGCATGGTTGTTAGAACACTTTCAGAGAGGTGAATTCCGTCAAGAACTTCCGTGACGACAATGGAATGACCACATAGCCTATCACCATCCGAAGTGAATGACTTTTATCCCAAACACGTTTGTGCAACCAGGAAATATTATGAGCTAGGTACGTTTCTTCAGCAATTTGACTGATGAAAAATTGCATTGGATGTTTGAATGGTTCTCTAGCAGTGACTTTATCATCAGGTCAAGAGAGACTCCTCATCTAGTGCTAATCGGTTTAAGAGGAATCTATCCTTATGCTTCTATAAGGGTTATGAGGCAAGCTGGAAGGAAGCAGGTTATACCTCGAGTTTCCAACATGGTCTAGTACAAAGCAGACTTCAAGGGGAACACTATTCCATTCAAGTTCGAGGCACAACATATGTGGCATCAAATGATCATTGTGGAGAAAGATATCATCGAGCCAGATCGGTATCACGCCGGCCATCTGTACTTCTACCCATCATGGTTGGTAGATAATACAACAGAAGATGTCAAGCCAGTGATTAATCTGAGGAATAGGGTCATAGACGACGCTGCTGAGGCACAAGTCAAATACAAGATATTGCGTAAAAGGGTTTTCGAATCTGAAGCCAGGCATTTAGAACAACACAAAGTGGACATGGAAGTAATCAACGAGTGGAAATGAATCGCTACTAAATCAACAAAGAGGTTGGAATATTTGGAGCAGGGGTTGATGGAGCTTGAGGGAAAGATGAGGAAAAGGATCTTAGACTGTCAGAATGCAGAGGGCAATGAAGGAGGGCATCTAGCAAGGGCTTATCGGCTGTTGGACATGCGCGACCTGGGGAACCTGATTGATGGAGCTAAGAAGGCCAAGCATGGAAAAGGTCCCTCTGGGGCCAAATAGATTAGGAATAATGTTTTATTTGCTTTCTAGACTCGTTTTAGACTTATTGTAATAAGGCAAATGCCATTAGTAACTCTTTATAATTAGTCATTTTAGTACAGATTTGGTTCATTTATCACATTAATGAAATGACGTAATTATTGGCATCAATTTTCTCCAAACCTATATGTCGCTTAAGCCTACCTCGGTCACAATGAGGTCCCCAAAATTAGGACACAAATTTATAATACTACAAATATCCTCTTAATAATCCTTATTGACTTGTTTACCTTTTTGGTTTTTCTTAATTATTATTCCAATTCCATAAGGTTGGTTCATGCATACTGGCATCATCAGCATATCATACTAGATCTAGAGGTCCCCCACCTCCTCCTCCTCCAAGTGATCCCAAAAATAAAGGAAAATCCAAAATGGATGATATAGGTGGTATCAGAAAAGACAACGCTACACATATAGAGAATGTCGAAACTTCAGATGGTCGAAGTACTCCGGCACAGAACGACTTGATTTTACGGTTAGAATAGAAAATACTGGAGTTATAAGGGGAACTTAAGCAGGTCCGAAACTTGGCAAACCTTTCCCTTACCGTGAACGTCCCCAACATCAACCAATAAAACACCCAAAACCCAGCACCTCCCCAGAACACACAAAGCCAACACCCGTAGAATCCTCTCGCACCTCATCAATATGACACACCTCCTCAAAATCCCAACCCTCCTCCAGTACCGACCACTCCACAACATCATCATCATCTGACCCAGTATCCACAAACCACCACCTACCACACTCCTCAAAATGCACCACAACCTACACCCGATCCCCAAAACTCAACCAACGACCACTACTACGCCCAAAGTCCTGGAGTCCATCAAAGCAACCCCATATACATGGAAACCTTACCTCACACCCCACAACAGACCATGTACACACCGGAGTCCGTCAAGAAGGACCTACTCATCAAGAACATAGCAGAGGAACTCAAGATGCTTACTAGCCGAGTCCAAGGTGTCGAAGGGGCTAAAGGAGTCGAGGGTTTGAATTATGAAGATTTGTGTATTTAGCCGGACGTAAAACTGCCAGAGGGTTACAAACCTCCTAAGTTTGAAATGTTTGACGGGACATGTGATCCAAAAGTACATTTGAGAACATATTGTGACAAGCTCGTAGGGGTTAGCAAAGATGAAAGAATCCGCATGAAGTTGTTAATGAGGAGCCTCACTGGAGACGCCCTATCATCATACATCAGTCAAAACCCAAAGAAATGCGTTAATTGAGTGAGCATGGTGTCAGATTTTATGGATCGGTTCAGGTTTAACACATAAAATGCACCAAACGTCTTCTACATTCAGAATCTTAATAAGATGTCGACAGAAACTTTCCGCGAATATGCTAATCGGTGAATGTCAGAAGCTGCGAAACTAAGGCCAGCTCTTGTAGACGAAAAGATGAATAAGTTCTTTGTCTGAACTCAGGATCCGCAGTATTATTAGAGACTGATGGTTATTGAAAACCATAAATTTTCCGACATCATCAAATTGGGAGAAAGAATAAAAGAGGGAATTAAGAGAGGAATGGTGATAAATTTTGAAGCACTCCATGCTACAAACAAAGCCTTATAGTCAAGCGGTATTTCTAAAAAGAAAGGAAGTAGGGGCAGTGATGGTGGCCCAAGGTCCAAAGTCTCATCTCACATACGAAACACCCCCACCCACATATCAGCCTTCACCTCCCAGATACCAATAACCCTCCGCCACTTACCATACTTGTAACACCCAACCAGCATACTACCACTCACCACGAGCCCGCCAAAACTACCAAAAACCTAGACTAAATTTCGACCGCAGACCACGCGGACAATACACCCCAATTGCTGAACCCATCAACCAGTTGTATGAGAGACTGAAGGCTGCCGTTTATGTCACTCCCGTTCTCGCTGTTGCTATGGAAAATTCCTCCTAATGGATTAATCCAAACAAGAAATATGCCTATCACTCAGGCATGAAAGGTCATACTATTGATGATTGTCGCACTTTGAAGGATACTATCCAAATGTTGATTGACACCAAGGTTATACAAGCAAAAGAGTTTGCACCTAATGTCTGCAATAATCCTCTCCCGAATCATATGGGCGAGGGGGTAAATATGATAGAAACTGATGAAAAATAGGATCTGAAAGGGTCAATTGGACTCATTCATGAAGGGGTAGTCCTAAAATACCTCCAGTCACTCTCACACCCATCGTGGTACATATTCAGTCACCAATTGACGTTGAAGTAGCCACACCAACTCCGTTTAAGGTTGAAGCAACAACGCCTTCAGCGACGCCAACTCCGTTCGAAGTGGAAGTGACCATACCCTTCACCGTAACGGTAGCACCTGCACCTTCCTTTAAGTCCAATGTTATACCCTGGGACTATGCTGCAGAAGCGAGAAGGAAAGGAAAGGCATAAACAGAGGAAACGGGTGCAACACAAGGCATGATTAGAACTGGTAGGGTTTATACGCCCGAACATTTGGGAGGGACAAGTAAAGAAGCCACTTCTAAGCCGCCTATCATTGAAACTGGCCTGGATGATCTTTGGAGAAAGGTGAAAGCAAGAGAGTATTCTGTGGTTGATCATCTGAATAAAACCCCTGCTCAGATATCCATTCTATCACTACTGCAAAACTCCAAGGAGCATAGAAATGCGTTGATGAAAGTGTTGAACGAAGCCTATGTACCCAATAACATTACCAGTAGGGATATGGCCAATATGGAATGACAGGTATTGGAAAGCCATAAGATCACTTTTCACAAAGACGAACTGCCGCTAGAAGGATAGAGTCACAACTGGGCACTACATATCACAATGTTGTCTAAGGACAAATTCATTGTCAGGGACTTGATAGATGGGGGTTCAAGTCTCACCATATGTCCGTTAACCACTTTGAAGAGGTTGGGTAAATGTTTGCATGAGATACAAGCAGGGAGTATGAACGTGAAGGCATTCGATGAGTCCCAAAGGGCCACAATTAGGGAGACCAACCTCGGTTTACAGATGGGCATGACCTGGTTTGATATTGAGTTTCAAGTGTTAGACATATCCGTCATACAATCTGTTGTTGGGATGAACTTGGATACATGTTGCTTGGGCTGTGGCCTCTACTCTACACGAGACCGTAAAGTTCAAATGGAATCATCAGGAAGTAATCATCCACGAGGACGGGAGTAACCCCATTTACACCAATCAGACTGTTCCGATTGTTGAGAATAGAATGAAGTTGGGTGGAGAAACATACCATCGCGTCGAGCGCGTCAACACAATTGAAAAGGACAAATGGTGGAGCAGTAAGATAGAATGCATATTGGCATGGACAGGGTATGATCCTGGCAAGGGTCTCGGTAAGAATCTCTAGGGGATCACCGAACCGATACAGCTAAAGCGTCACGACGCAACTTTTGGGCTTGGGTATGAATACATCTGGCACGAGTATCAGAATTGGTCGCCAACATGGCGTGGTCCTTATTACCCTCTAGAGCGACCAGTACCACATTTGAGCCAGTCATTTCATCAAGCTGACATGATGTAGGAGTCCGAAGAAGATGACGTTCTAGCTGGCATAAGAAATCTGTTTCTGGATGATGAAGACATGGATCGCGGTGCGATAGTTGAGGAGGAGGAGGAGGAGGAAGGCCTTATTATTCAGACCGTAGAGAAGGGAGCTATTCTAAAGAATTGGACTACTGCACCATCAAGGACTTGTCGATTTCCTGTGTAGCCTGGAAATTAGCATCATTTATTTGAAAGCAATTTTATGAGCATCTAAGACATTTTCAGTATTTTGTTTTAAGCATATTTTGTTTTGAAATAATTGCTCGAGTCATCGAGCCGTACTTGTTTGACGTTTCCAAAATTTATCTAATGCATTGTTATTTTAGTATTTATTATTATTCTTTACATTTTCTCTACAGAATTATTATTACCTATCCCGGTGAACTTATGACTGTGACATGTAATGAGACAACGTAACATAAGGATAATGATTCATATGATCTGGAAGAGGATATAATACTCGAGGAAATTGTCAGAGAGGTAGAAAACTTTGAAAACAAGCCTAAGTCCAATTTGGATGAGACCTAAACAGTTAATTTGGGACACTCCGAAACAGTCAAGGAAACGCGTGTAAGGATTCACCTATCGCCGTCAGGGAAGGAATAGTACATCCGGTTCTTGAAGGAATATGAGGATATTTTTACATGGTCCTATGATGATATGACCGGTTTGAGCACGTCCATAGTGGTTCATAAACTACCTACAAACCCTATGTGTCCGCTTGTAAAGAAGAAGCTCAGAAAGTTCAAGCCGGATATGAATCTGAAACCAAAGGAGGAAGTCACCAAGCAGATCAAAGCCAAGGTTATCAGAGTGGTTGAATATCTGACCTGGTTGGCTAACATTGTGCCAGTTCCAAAGAAAGATGGGAAATTCAGAGTGTGTGTCGACTATCGGGACTTAAACAGAGCAAGTCCTAAAGATGATTTCCTATTGCCCAATATACACATACTGATCGACAAGTGTGCCAAGCATGAACTCCAATCTTTTGTGGATTGCTTCGTGGAATATCATCAGATCTGGATGGATGAAGAGGATGCCGAAAAGACAACCTTTATTATACCATGGGGGGTGCATTGCTACAAAATGATGTTGTTTGGCCTAAAGAATGCTGGAGCCACTATATGAGGTCCATGACAACCATTTTTCACGACATGATACACAAAGAGATAGAGATATACATGGATGAGGTCATCATCAAATCCAAGAGAAGCACAAATGATACAGCAGATTTGAGAAAATTCTTCGATCGACTTCAAAGATACAAGCTGAAACTAAATCCCGCAAAATGTGTCTTCGGAGTCCCTGCCGGAAAGTTATTAGGGTTCATCGTCAGCCGTCGAGGAATTGAGCTACACCCGTCAAAGGTCAAGGCTATCCAAGATTTTCCACCTCCGAAGAACAAGAAAAATGTGATTAGTTTCTTGGGGTGTCTCAATTACATCAGCCGTTTCATAGCACAATCAACTATGATCTGTGAACCGATTTTCAAAATGTTAAAGAAAGACGTTGCAACAAGTTGGACTGAAGAATGCCAGAAAGCTTTTGACAAAATCAATGAATATTTGTCCACACCACCAGTCCTAGTCCCTGTGAAACCTGGTAGACCCCTTCTACTCTATTTGTCCATACTAGATGGGGCTTTCGATTGTGTCTTGGGACAACACGATGAGACGGGGAGAAAAGAGCAGGCTATATACTATCTGAGTAAGAATTTCACACCCTACGAGGCACGATATTCTTTGTTGGAATGCACCTGTTGTTCCCTGACGTGTATAGCTCAAAAGTTGAGGCACTACTTCTGTGCCTATACCACGTATCTCATATCAAGGATGGATCCTCTGAAATACATTTTCCAGAAAACCATGCTTACAGGGAAGCTGGCAAAATGGAAGATCCTATTGAGTGAATTTTACATGGTCTACATAACTCAGAAGGTAGTCAAGGGACAGGCATTAGCAGATCAACTGGAAGAAAATCATGTAGGAAGAGAATAAGAATCGTTGAAAATGTATTTTCCCGATGAAGAGATATCATTTGTAGGAGAAGAGATCATCGAAACCTACGACAGTTGGAGAATGTTCTTCGATGGGGCTGGAAATTTCAAAGGAGTGGGTATCGAAGCTGTTTTGGTATCATAGACAAGTTAACATTACCCGGTATCTACAAAACTCAGATTTCTGTGCACCAACAATATGGTAGAATATAAGGTTTGCATCTTGGGGCTCAATTTGTCCATTGACATAAACATTCAGGAATTGCTGGTAATTGGTGATTCAGACCATTTGGTACATCAAGTTCACCAAAATATTACCATATATGTTCTGATGAAGAGATTCACAAAGATAGAGTTCAAACATGTTCTGAGAATCCAAAATGAGTTCACAGACACATTGGCCACCCTGTCTTCCATGATACAACACCTGGATAAAAATTTCATCGACCCTATTCTAGTAAGGATCCATAATCGGCCAGCTTATTGTGCTCATGTTGAAGAAGAAACGGATGGGAATCTGTGGTTTCATGACATTAAAGAATACCTAGCAAAAAGAAGACTACTCGGAGCATGCAAATCATACTCAGAAATGCACACTCCGAAGATTATCCAACCACTTCTTCCAAAGTGAAGGAATTTTGTACAAAAGGACTCCAGACCTAGGATTATTACGGTGTGTTGACACCAAGGAAGCTTCCAAACTGCTCGAAGAGATACATGCCGGAACTTGCGGACCACACATGAACGGTTTCGTTTTAGCCAAGAAGATAATAAGAGCCGGATATTTTTTGATGACTATGGAAACAGACTACATCAGGTATGTTCAAAAGTGTCATCAGTGTCAAATACATGCAGATATGATACGGGTGCCACCAAGTGAACTCAATGCAATAAGTGCACCTTGGACTTTCGCCGCTTGGGGAATGGATGTCATCGGTCCGATCGAACCCGCCGCTTCAAATGGGCACAATTTCATTTTAGTGGCCATAGACTACTTCACAAAATAGTTGAGGCTGTATCTTACAAAGCTGCAACCAAGAAAGTCATCGCAGAATTTGTCAGGGATCGCATTGTTTGCCGATTCGGGGTGCCAGAATCCATCATCACCGACAACGCCGCCAACCTCAATAGTGACTTAATGAAATCTATGTGTGAAACCTACAAGATCAAGCATAACAATACCACAACATACATGCCTCAAATGAATGGAGCCGTGGAGGCCGCAAACAAGAACATCAAGAAAATATTGAGAAAGATTGTAGACAACCACAAGCAATCGAGAAATTACCATTTGCCTTATTGGGGTATCGTAACATAGTCCGCACATCAACCGAAGAAACACCCTACTTGCTGGTCTACGGTAATGAAGCTGTCATTCCCGCTGAAGTCGAAATTCCATCTTTAAGAATTATGCAAGAGGCTGAACTCAGTGATGCAAAATGGATACGAAGTCGTTATGAACAATTAGCTCGTATTGACGGGAAAATAATGAATGTGATATGCCATGGTCAACTTTACCAGAACAGAATGTCTAGAGCTTACAACAAAAGGGTCAGACCTAGATAGTTCACACCGAGGCAGCTGGTGCTGAAACGGATCTTCCCGCATCAATATGAAGCCAACGGGAAATTTTCACCCAATTGCAAGGGCCCTACATGGTTCATAGAGTACTAATAGGAGGAGCGCTTATACTTGTGGAAATGGACAGAGAAATTTGGCCAAAGCCCATCAACTAAGACGCAGTCAAGAGATACTATGTTTAGATTGTTCGTATTTCTTCTGATGTAACTGAACTATGCTTGACTTGATTCCCGTTTAAGAGGGGATACGTAGGCATCCCTGTGGGTTCGGTCACAACTCAATAAAATATTCATTTTTACCATGGTCAGAAACTGGGTCAGAATTTTGAGGAGGATCCTTAAAATTTCGGAGGAAGTCCAACCAACTTCGTCATATTCAGAACGGTCAAAGAATCGCTTATTGAACTGGGGCAGAATTTTGAGGAGGACCCTCAAAATTCTAATGCAAAGAAGTCGCAATGTCTCTAAAAGTTTCACATTCATTGGTTCATCTAACTTACTTGATATTGCATACTACTATGTTTTTAATTAGCTATGTTCATCAAATACACACATATTTTGCTCAAAAATGTTATTTTATAAATAGCCAGATGCTACCCAGGACAACTCGAACATGATCTTGAAACAAGAGCAAAAGCAAAGCAAGAAGGTGAAAGCACATTCCAACCTTCCCCACAAAGCTCACGATGTTTCTTTGGATACAGGCACAATGAACATAATAGGAATATTCAGAAAAATCACTATTTTCATAACGACAAAGTTGCCAAACGCAAACATATCTCCAGCTAAGAAATACTCTACTATCACTCATCGCCCTCTTTTTGCATGAGGCTAAGCATTGCCTCCCTAATTGCATAAGTCTAAGCTCTTCCTTTCCTTACATGAGACTAAGCGTTGTCTCCTTTTCCTTGCATGAGGCTAAGCACTGCCTCCCTAATTGCATAAGGCTAAGCATTGCCTTTATTTGCATGAGACTAAGCACTGTCTCCTTTTCTTTGCATGAGGCTAAGAACTGCCTCCCTAATTGCATAAGGCTAAGAATTGCCTTCCCTTGCATGAGACTAAGAATTGTCTCATTCCCTTGCATGAGACTAAGCACTGTCTCATTTCCTTACATAAGACTAAGAACTGTCTCTTTTTCCTTGCATGAGGCTAAGAATTGCCTCCCTAATTGCATAAGGCTAAGTATTGCCTTTCTTTGCATGAGGCTAAGCACCGCCTCCCTAATTGCATAAGGCTAAGCTCTGCCTTTCCTTGCATAAGACTAAGCATTGTCTCCTAATTACATGAGACTAAGAACTGTCTCCTTTTCCTTGCATGAGGCTAAGCACTGCCTCCCTAATTGCATAAGGCTAAGCATCGCCTTATCCCTACATAATACCAAATGCTACCTCCGTTATGCTACTTGAAATCTATCACTATTTTCTACTTTCCCGGGGCTAAGCTCTGCCCCAATCTTACACAAGACTAAGCTCTATCTTGTTTTGCTTCGCATATGACCAAGCATCATGTCTTTGCATCTCATGGACTGAAACATAGCCGGAAGACACCATGCCATGGCCTGAGAACCTCTAAATATTACACATCATTATTCAAAGGCGTCATGGTTAAGAGGCACCATTCTTATGGCCCGAGAACATCATTTCATGGCATGCAAATCCTTTATCACGCGATTCATAGCCCAGGACATCATGGTCTAAGGACATCATCCTCATCGTCCAAAGACGACTTTCATGGTCCAAAGATAATTTGCATCATGTTTAAATTCTTGCAATAATCCCATATATACTTGCATGCATTGTGTTTAAGTTTTGCACGAAATCAGGAAGTAACCTTTCTCTTAATAGGAGCAATCTTTGCTCTGGTTTCCGTTCAATGCTCACATCCTGTAATTATTTCAAACACAGTCAACCACCATGAGTTACCCACTTTTACTTGATAACTATTCAGATACCCGTTCTGAGATACATCCGTTCACGATTTTGTATAAACTCATTTGATATTGTCTTATCTAAAAGAGCCTTTCCGAAGCATACGACTACTCCTATATGAACTCTATCGGTTTAGTTCACCGTTGGATCCAGAACTACACACGGCCTGATTCCCGTAACACTAGAGATGTATAGGCAACTCAGAAACCAGAGTTTGGCCTCCATTTTCAAATCATCCTATTCGGTCAAAATCGGTCATCATTTCTTTACCCGACAATTCTTTCATCATTCCCAGGTAAAGAGGGGCAACTATTGATATCCAATTTTTCCCTCATATTTTCTAAAAATGCATATATACTTTCCAAATGACATATTTGCATCATCATTTAGTTTACAAACCTATACAAGCATTTTCTATAATTGTCCATAATGTTTAAAGCTCTAAATCAATTTCTTTCTACATTTTTATTATATAAATATCAAATAATTATCATTTAAATTATTTTGTGATGACTTAATCATCCAAACTTATTATGAACACCAACATGTATGTTTTATAGTATTTTACTTCATTTTTTCTATAATTGCATTTGCATTTTTAGGGTAATTGCACAGTTTTGCAATAATAGCCTATATTCATGTATAATTATATTATTTGTGCCAAAATACATTTTTATATTTTTATAATATTACGTTATTACTTTCAATCATTTTAGTGCACAAATAATATTTTTTGTTATTTAATAATTACTTTTATAAATTATTTTTGATAACTTTTGGGTATTTTAACAACAACCCAATTATTAAACTAATTTTGGACCAAATGAATGGTCCAAACACTCAAATACCTAGCCCAATTACCCCAGCCCAAAGCCAAATGACCCATGTCTATTACCCGATCATGACCCGCTTCTAAAAGACCCGCCCGTCCAATTTGTTAATGTCAGTCGTTGATCTCTCAAGATCAACGGCCATCGTCCACTTCCCCCTATTAAATTAACCTAACCCAGAACCCTACCCATTTCCCCTTAATCTGCCGCCCCTAAATGCTCAACTCTCCTATTCTCTCTTCTGGAGAACCCTAACCCTCCCCCCCTAATCCCACTGATAATGGGATTCGACTACCATTCTCTTGCCATATTCGAATCTTTTTGGTACTGGTTATACGTTTGTGGTGTTACCTAGGTGCTTGCCTAAACATGGCAAGCAATATCTTCCGAAATCAAACCAAAGTGGTTCGAATCTTTGATTTTGAGCAATATTTCGTCCATATACGTTCTATACCATACTGTGTGAGTTCGATTTTGTTTGGATTCTTCTGATTTGCACTTTCCCTAAAAAAACTAGGGTTTACAAATTTTCTCTCTTAAGTTGATTTCAAATCGATTTGCATGTTTCTTTTCCTTGTTTGTTGCTTAAATTATTCTATTTCCTTATATATTTGCTCGATTTTGACTGCTATTTAAACCTCTCCCCCATTCCCTTTTGGAGAAACCTTTAGTCACAAAATTTCCACTAAAAAGCTAAATATCTTCACTATGTTGTTCGCTTATTATCTGTGTTGATATGTTCATTGTGTGATCACTTTTGCAATGCATGTTCCTAAAATGCAAATGCACTTCTTCAAACTCTGCTATTTGACTACTATTTTTATTCTCATTGGTTGTTTACCCTATTCTGAACCTATAATTCTTGGCAGACTGAAAGACAAGGACGCTAAAGCTTTCTCTATTAACCTCCCTAGTATGAGCACTGCTCGGGGTCCATTTTGAGACCCTTGTGAACTATGACACACTAGGGCCTGAGGTTCTTTGGCCATTTTCCTTACTACTCAGTTATGTCTTTCTTTCTGCCTGTTGAATGTGCAAATTGACTTGTGTAAGTGATTGTTTCCTGGATCCTATGATCAAACCATAGTTGTTGGGTTTGGTTCGAGTTCCCCTATGGTTTTAGGCTATGTTGAGATCTATGTGGAGAAAAAGGTTAGTTGAAGGCTAGTGCTGTGTATGGCTAACGTGCCAAGAGTGAAAGTTGTACTTATGGCCAATGGTGCTAATGAAATGAGATGATGTGAGAAATATTATAAAATGAACTTTGATTCAAATGTTCCAAAAATTGACTTCGAAAATAGAATTGCCTAAAAGCTTATGAACTCAAGTGATGCCCATATATGGCCGTTTTATCTAATAATATGATTTGTAAGTAGTTTCGATGTGTTTTGCGTTCTTACATATTCGTAAGTTATGTATTGTCCTTTTTGAGGAAAAGTATTTCAAGAATAAATTATGTGTTACTTGTTTATTATTTTAACTTGCGCATCAATTGCCAATAAATGTACTCCATTTCTTGGAAAGAAATCCATTGTTTTTAAAGTATTTGTTACTAATGAACCTAAAGTTGTGTTTTCTAGAATATTCTATTTGTTGATATTTTAGATGATGATCCATGAAAGGGAAGAAATGAAAGTGTGGAATATGTAATACGACCATTGTGCCATGAATGAAGAATCATATGTATGGCCAAGAGAGCCAATGAAATAATGATCTTGAAAGTTGTTGAAAATGCCAATGAGGCTATATATGTTATGAAAGGTTATGAGGTAAATGCGTTTGTATTGTTGTTTCCTTTGTATGCAAATCAAAAATATTTTGGGGAGTATCGATAGTCACCGAGGAAGGGTAGGTTGAAATAACCTAACCCCGAAATTACATGTGCCGGTGTAGGAGTGAATTGTGATTATTACCCTTATTTGGGATGAAATGAATGTGATAAAATTATTCCCCTTAATTGGGATGAGATGAGTGATAGAAATGGATGTTGTCGATACACATGGTATTGTGGTGAGATGGCCTAGCCGATTGGGTCATGATCGGACACCATACCGCACACATGGTGGTTATTGTGATTAAAATTGTGATTGTGGTTGATGTCTCGTATGAGATAGCCTAGCCGATCAGGTTGTGATCAGACTCCATGCTAAAAGTACGGTGGCATTGGTATTGTGAACGGTGATATTGTGAGTAGTGGTATATCAGTGCTAAAGATCTCCCAACATAAAATAATATTATCTTCATCTCTTGAAAATTTCTATGTTTTAACTTGGCATTTGAATATCATTTATTGTTGATTATTGTTTCTGTCACGACCCAACTGGAGGGTCATGACTAGCACCCGGGCCATACTTGCCGAGCACCAATGTACATTTTATCTAACCTTCCTTATTATCTTTAAGGGCCGACAAGATCAATATAAATAGTAGACATGGATCATGAACATCCAACAATGAAAGATAATGTCATGAACATACATAACATGGGACGACAAGACTGTCAAGAAACTATATATAAGGTACGAGCTACCATGATGCCATGAAAGACTATACAACAAAAATCAGCCGACAAGGCATTCTAAACCATACATAAGTCGACACCTGTCTATGAGCCTCTAAAGGAACATAAGTGCTACAACATTGCCGGAACAGGGCCCCGACATACCCATAATGTCTATAACAAAAATGCATACCAAGACCACGGCAAGTCCGGAGAAGGGATCTCGCCAATAACCGCTGAACTGGACAGCCTACTGTGGTGGGGGAGCTACGTCTACCTGTCTATCAGGACCTGCAGCACGACATGCAGCGTCCACAAATAAAAAGGACGTCAGTACGAATAAAGTACTGAGTATGTGAGGCAAGAAAGCATAAGTAAGAACAGTAATGTAAACAGGGATAGAGAATATACAACCTGTGACATCTGGGTACCTCTGAGGGCTACTGACATGAAATACATGATACATACATATATATACATAAACTTTTAAAACATACGCCTTTGTGGGCATCACCATCATCATATCGTACCCGGCCATAATAGGCTCGGTAAAACGTACCCGGCCATCATAGGGCTCGGTAGAATCGTACCCGGCCACGTGGAGCTCGGTAAAACCCAACTGATCAGTGGTTGCACAATAGGTGTCGTACCCGGCCGACTATAGCGCGGCTCGGTAGAGTAAAATAGATACATATATATGATGCATGCTGGACTCATTGGAATCACATTTTGAACCTTTCGGAGTGACATAAGGTTGGTATCCTTCGTACACATTATTAAGATTAACTCTTCATCAAGAATCTTATAAGAATCAGGAACTACCAACAACATTGATAATATAAGAATAAGAGAAGTAACATCAATATCAATCGTTTCATAAGAAGGGCAGCAATGTAAGTACTGCTAGCTTCTAAGAGTAGAGTATCTTTGGGAGCTCGTTCATTACATTATGTACAATCGGAGTCGTGCAAAAGAATGAAGGGGATAGCCTCACATACCTTGTATATACTGCCCAACCTCAAGCTATGCAAATGTCACGACTCCTTAGTCTACAATAAGACAAATGACACTATCATTATCGTTTAAGCGTCGTAACTATTATGTATCGACCATAACCTATTTTATGATGAAACGGACAGCACCTCCCCTATTTATATGGCTTCCCACAAGTCAATACAATCACCAAACAGCCCAAACAACATCATTAATAATCATATTGAGCCTCCAAAAGAGTCCACCAACCAACAACATTACTACCAAGCCTTTCGATATATATTTCACAAGTTCTAGCTTCAACGACTTAGCTGCAACTTGGATAATCTTAAATATATATAGAGTAAGAGGTTCATTACCTTTAAACAGAAAGAACAACTCCAATTTGACCTTAATTTTCCACGAAATATCCCTTCAATTCTGCCACAAGAACAAGGAAGTGAAACTAGCAATTAATTCGGGTTTTTCGGCACTAGAATTACTTTAGTAGACTTGAAATCACCTAGGGTTGATATTAAAAACTTGAAGGTGTATTTACAGGACATAAAACACTTAAAACAACCTCCCACACGAGCTGGAACAACACAAAAATCAGCAACAACAAGAAGAACAAGAAACTTACTAGCGCCACGGGATTCCCGACATTTGATTTGTGTTGTTTGCCCTTTGTTTGGGTCTTGGATCATGAGAGAACCTTGAGAGACTGTTTTTAGGGTTATAAGGTCTGAATATACTGAAAAATAATGACTTAAAACGGGGTTGAGGTATCTTATATATGTCCATATGTCTTAAACCGCCTTTGTGGGCCCCATAGAGAGCAGCTTGGCGTACTCTCGCGAAAATGCGAATATCTCTCTATTCCGAGATCGTATCGACGAACGGTTTAATGCGTTGGAAACTAGACTCATAGATCTTCCATTTTATAGGTAGATCACCCCATAATTTCAAGCATATTGGGAGAAAAATGCAGTAACATTTGACCTAAAGTTTAAGAAAAATTATAAACCTAAGTTGCGACAACTTTTATCGACTTTTGTTTCATAACTCGCTTGACTTCAAGACTTATGATGCGGATATTATATGATTCAAATACATTAAAACAATACCTCTTGGGACAATTAATCACCTCTAGTGTTACCCAAAAGTATGGGTTACAACATCCTTGATTCGTTTAACTTCAAATACTTGTTAACCACTCTTATACACCCTTGTATCGTTTAAGACCAATAGGATTAACTTCTTATCATCTCAAAGATAATCTCTTCTTGGATTTACGTCGACTAACTTATGGCATGATCTATGGTATGCGAATTTGGGTTGTAACACCCTCTCCCCCTTAGGAACATTCGTCCTCGAATGTAAGGGTTTATGGGGTGTCTAACTCATTGTGGATTCCGACGGAGATTTCCGGCTGAGTTTCCCCTATAAAATGGACACTAGCCAAACTTGCAAGCAGTTAAACCTAACCTATGGCCTTACAAGACTATACAAAGCATTATGGATATGTACATTATCTGCATATTACCATTTTGTATTAAAAAAAAGAGTATTCACAAGCTATTGCTTACCTCATAGAGCCGTTTCACCTTATAATGCGTCCTTCTTTCCCCCGGCATCCTCGTTATCTTCACTCTGGAATAGGTAAGGGTATTTAGACTTCATCTCCTCTTCTGCTTCCCATGTCATTTCTTCTATATTCTTGTTCCTCCATAATACTTTCACGGAAGCTACATCCTTTGTTCTCAGCTTGCGGACTTGTCGATCTAATATAGCCACTGGCACTTCATCATATGATAGATCCTTTGTAACTTGTACATCTTTGATAGGGACGACCCGAGAAGGGTCTCCAATACATTTCCTCAACATAGATACATGGAATACCGGGTGGACAAATTCCAATTCAGATGGCAATTCTAACTCGTAAGCAACCTGTCCAATTCGTCGAAGAATTTTGTACGGCCCAATATACCGCGGACTCAACTTACCCTTCTTCCCAAAATGCATAACACCCTTCATCGGCGAGATCTTCAGGAAAACCCAATCACCAACCTCAAATTCCAGATCACGACGTCGGACGTCGGAATAAGACTTTTGCCTGCTTTATGCCGTCCTCAGTCGCTCTTGTATCACTTTCACCTTCTCAATGGCTTGGTGAATCAAATCTGGCCCATATAATTCTGTCTCACCGACTTCGAACCATCCAACTGGTGATCTACATCTCCTCCCGTACAGTGCCGCATACGGGGCCATTTTAATACTAGAATGGTAGCTATTATTGTAGGCAAATTCTATAAGTGCCAGATGGTCATCCCAATTCCCTTGAAATCTAGAACACATGCTCGTAGCATATCTTCAAGCATCTGGATGGTACGTTCAGCCTGTCCGTCAGTCTGCGGATGGAATGCAGTGCTGAGATTTACTTGTGTGCCTAAACCCTTCTGAAAAGACCTCCAAAAGTTAGCCGTAAATTGAGCTCCTCGGTCTGATATAATAGATACCGGCACACCATGAAGCCTAACAATCTCCTTGATATACAACTTCGCATAATCTTCAGCCGTGTAAGTTGTCTTAACTGGCAGAAAATGGGCAGATTTTGTAAGTCGATCAACTATCACCCAGATGGAGTCAAACTTATGATAAGAGCGAGGTAATCCAATAATGAAGTCCATATTAATCACCTCCCATTTCCAGGTCGGAATCTCTATATTCTGAATCAATCCACTAGGTTTCTGATGCTCGATCTTTACTTGTTGACAATTAGGACACTGGGCTACAAATTCTGCAATAGACTTCTTCATGTTATCCCACCAATACTGCTCCTTAACGTCATGATACATCTTTGTCGAGCCAGGATGGATAGAATATCGGGACTGGTGAATCTCAATCATAATCTTCTCTCGCAACCCTGCCACACTAGGTACACATAATCGGCCCTGGTATCTCAGTGTCCCATCTCCTCCGATCTTGAAAGCTATAATCTTACACTGCTGAATTCCCTCTCTCAATCTTACTAAGGTAGGATCTTCATATTGCCGTGCTTTTACCTCGGCTACCAAAGATGATTCTGCTGTATTCTGTACAGTAACACCTCCGTCATCAGAGTCCAACAATCTGATTCTCATATTGGCCAGCTGGTGAAGCTCTTTGGTCAACCCTTGTCTACCTGCCTCAATATGTATTAAGCTTCCCATTGACTTACGGCTGAGAGCGTCTGCCACAACATTAGCTTTACCGGGATGGTACAATATCTCGACATCGTAGTCTTTCAGTAATTCAAGCCACCTACGCTGCCTTAAATTCAACTCCTTCTGCTTGAAGATGTATTGTAAACTCTTGTGATCTGTGTAGATGTCAACATGGATGCCGTATAAGTAGTGCTGCCATATCTTCAAAGCATATATTACTGCAGCCAATTCCAAATCATGAGTCGGGTAATTCTTTTCATGCTTCTTCAATTGTCTTGATGCATAAGCAATCACCTTCCCACGTTGCATCAATACGCACCCCAAACCTATACCTGAGGCATCACAATATACCACATAACCTTCTGTTCCTTCTGGGAGAGTGAGCACTGGCGCGGATGTCAATCGATTCTTTAGCTCCTGAAAACTATGTTCACAAGCATCAGACCACTGGAACTTGGTAGCTTTCTATGTTAACTTAGTCAATGGTGCTGATATAGAGGAAAACCCTTCTACAAACCGCCTATAATATCCTGCTAGCCCCAGGAAGCTGCGGACTTCTGACGGTGTTGTAGGTCTCGGCCAATTCTTCACTGCATCGATCTTCTGAGTGTCGACACTAATACCCTCATCAGATATCACATGGCCAAGGAATGCTACTGAGTTCAGCCAGAATTCACATTTAGAGAGCTTAGCATATAACTTATGATCCTGAAGGGTCTGTAATACTATCCGCAAGTGGCCCGCATGTTCCGCCTCCGAACGAGAATACACCAGAATGTCATCAATGAATACGATCACGAACACATCAAGATAGGGCCTGAATACACTATTCATGAGATCCATAAAAGCTGCTGGGGCATTTGTTAGCCCGAACGACATCACCAAGAACTCAAAATGCCCATATCTTGTCCGGAAGGCCGTCTTTGGAATATCCTTCTCCTTAACCCTCACCTGATGATACCCTGAACGCAAGTCAATCTTGGAGAAATACTTGGCACCCTGGAGTTGGTCAAACAGGTCATCAATTCTTGGAAGTGGATACTTGTTCTTTATTGTAAACTTATTCAACTGTCGATAATCGATACACATCCTTAACGACCCATCTTTCTTCCGCACGAACAAGACTGGCGCACCCCAAGGTGAAGTGCTAGGCCTAATGAAACCCTTATCCAGCAAGTCCTTCAACTGTGCCTTCAACTCTCGCAACTCTACCGGGGCCATCCTGTATGGAGGGATAGAGATCGGTTGAGTGTCAGGCAATGCATCAATGCTAAACTCAATCTCCCTTTTAGGAGGAAGGCCTGGGAGTTCATCTGGGAAAACATCTGGAAATTCATTGACCACGGGGATTAATTGTAGAGTAGGCGGCTTCGCCTCCGCATCCCTAACGCGAACAAGATGATAAATGTAACCTTTTGAGATCATCTTCCTTGCCTTAAGATAGGAAATAAACCTACCTTTCGGCGTAGCAATGTTCCCCTTCCATTCAATGGCGGGTTCACAAGGAAACTAAAACCTAACCATCTTCGTACGACAGTCAACATTTGCATAGCATGAGGCCAACCAGTCCATTCCCATTATCACATCAAAATCAACCATTTCTAACTCAAATAAATTTGCCGAGGTTTGACGACTACAAATCATCACAGTGCAACCTTTATATACCCTTCTAGCAATCATAGAATCTCCTATCGGAGTGGATACCGCAAGTGGTTTACTTATCAATTCAGGTTCAATGCCAAACTTATTAGCCACAAAGGGTGTAACATATGATAAGGTAGATCCTGGATCAAATAGCGCATATACATCATAAGAAAACACAGACAATATACCTGTAACAACATCCGGAGATGACTCGAGATCTTGTCGACCTATTAGAGCATAGGTTCGATTTTGAGCACCACTCAAACTCGGCACTGAACCTCTACCTCTACCACGACCTGTCGACTGTTGAAAACCTTATGCTAGAGGTAGAACTGATAAGGAAGAACCAGACACAGATCCAGTCGGTTGAGCCATACCACCACCTCCTCTGTTAGGACAATCCCGCATCATATGGCCACGCTGTCCGCAAGAATAGCACGCATCGGAACCTCGACGGCACAGTCCAAAGTGGGCCTTGCCGCACTGATCACAACGAGGTGTTGGGGGTCTCGTCTGACTAGTATCTCTATGAAATTGTGAGCCTGATGCCCTCAAACTCTGACCTGAACCAGAATAGGTAAATCGATCATACCGAGGCCTCTGAAACTTTGGAGGAGCACTAGCTACAGGTGGCGCCGAACTCCTCGAAGATTGGGGCCTGATACTGCCTCTGAACTCATCAGAATACCCTGCAAATCTCGCCCTCTTATGCTGGCCCCTATCCTGCTCCCTATCTGCCCTTTGCTGGCGCTTACGATCCTCTAGGGTCTGGGCATAAGCCTGAATACGGGAAATATCCATGCCCTCTACCAAGGAGGCTGTTGTGCACTCATTTATCAGATGTGGTCCCAACCCGTTCACGAACAGATGCACCCTATCACTCATCTCGGCCACCATATGGGGAGCATACCTTGCTAAAGAATCAAACTGTATACTATACTCTCGTACACTCATATTACCCTGTCGAAGGTTCAAGAACTTATCAGCTCTAGCTCGTCGTATCTCAACTGGCAAGTAGTGACGAAGAAAGGCCTCAGAAAATTCCTTCCACACGGCTGGAGGAGCGTTCGGACCCCTAGATCTCTCCCAACTATCATACCAGAAAACCGCTAAATCCCGTAACCGATAAGAAGCCAACTCTACTGCCTCCGTATCACTAGCATGCATAACCCGCAATGTACGATGAATCTGATCAATAAATATTTGTGGGTCCTCCTTGGGGTCTGATCCGGTAAACACTGGAGGGTCTAGATTAATAAAATCACGAACTCTCGCACTAACCGGTTTATCAGCAGCACCGGTATTCTGCCTCTGAGCCTGAGCAGCTACCAAGCTAGTCAACAATTGCACCGCACTGCGCATATCATGGTCTGTAGTGCCAGACGGAGGAACTGGATGTACTGGGTGCCTCCTAATATCCTCTGGAGGAGACAGAGAGGTATGAGACGGCATCTCACTCTGAGGCTCACTTTGGCCTGCTATGGCTGGAGGCACCTGAATGTTACCCTCTCCTACAGCTGTATCAAGCCGTTTACTAATCGCTTGCTTCCTAGTCGAAGGCATCGCTAAAAGAAAACAAGGTGAATATTAGATATGAACACTTACGACTCAACTCTACGCACGATCTAGATTCAGGAAGAAGGTAACAACCCTAGATGTCACGTAGCCTCCTGATTATAAATGTGGCGCGCTACACATCCATAATCAAAACTCTACTAGACACGGCTCATAGACAACCCCTAGGACAGACTTGCTCTGATACCAAGTTTGTCACGACCCAACTGGAGGGTCATGACTAGCACCCGGGCCATACTTGCCGAGCACCAACGTACATTTTATCTAACCTTCCTTATTATCTTTAAGGGCCGACAAGATCAATATAAATAGTAGACATGGATCATGAACATCCAACAATGAAAGATAATGTCATGAACATACATAACATGGGACGACAAGACTGTCAAGAAACTATATATAAGGTACGAGCTACCATGATGCCATGAAAGACTATACAACAAAAATCAGCCGACAAGGCATTCTAAACCATACATAAGTCGACACCTGTCTATGAGCCTCTAAGGGAACATAAGTGCTACAACATTACCGGAACAGGGCCCCGACATACCCATAATGTCTATAACAAAAATGCATACCAAGACCACGGCAAGTCCGGAGAAGGGATCTCGCCAATAACCGCTGAACTGGATAGCCTACTGTGGTGGGGGAGCTATGTCTACCTGTCTATCAGGACCTGCAGCACGACATGCAGCGGCCATAAATAAAAAGGACGTCGGTACGAATAAAGTACTAAGTATGTGAGGCAAGAAAGCACAGGGATAGAGAATATACAACCTGTGACATCTTGGTACCTCTGAGGGCTACTGACATGAAATACATGATACATACATATATATACATAAACTTTTAAAACATACTCCTTTGTGGGCATCACCATCATCATATCGTACCCGGCCAAACGTACCCGACCATCATAGGGCTCGGTAGAATCGTACCCGGCCACGTGGAGCTCGGTAAAACCCAACTGATCAGTGGTTGCACAATAGGTGTCGTACCCGGCCGACTATAGCGCGGCTCGGTAGAGTAAAATAGATACATATATATGATGCATGCTGGACTCATTGGAATCACATTTTGAACCTTTCGGAGTGACATAAGGTTGGTATCCTTCGTACACGTTATTAGGATTAACTCTTCATCAAGAATCTTATAAGAATCAGGAACTACCAACAACATTGATAATATAAGAATAAGAGAAGTAACATCAATATCAATCGTTTCATAAGAAGGGCAGCAATGTAAGTACTGCTAGCTTCTAAGAGTAGAGTATCTTTGGGAGCTCGTTCATTACATTATGTACAATCGGAGTCGTGCAAAAGAATGAAGGGGATAGCCTCACATACCTTGTATATACTGCCCAACCTCAAGCTATGCAAATGTCACGACTCCTTAGTCTACAATAAGACAAATGACACTATCATTATCGTTTAAGCGTCGTAACTATTATGTATCGACCACAACCTATTTTACGATGAAACGGACAGCACCTCCCCTATTTATATGACTTCCCACAAGTCAATACAATCACCAAACAGCCCAAACAACATCATTAATAATCATATTGAGCCTCCAAAACAGTCCACCAACCAACAACATTACTACCAAGCCTTTCGATATATATTTCACAAGTTCTAGCTTCAACGACTTAGCTGCAACTTGGATAATCTTAAATATATATAGAGTAAGAGGTTCCTTACCTTTAAACAGAAAGAACAACTCCAATTTGACCTTAATTTTCCACGAAATATCCCTTCAATTCTGCCACAAGAACAAGGAAGCGAAACTAGCAATTAATTCGGGTTTTTCGGCACTAGAATTACTTTAGAAGACTTGAAATCACCTAGGGTTGATATTAAAAACTTGAAGGTGTATTTACAGGACATAAAACACTTAAAACAAACTCCAACACGAGCTGGAACAACACAAAAATCAGCAACAACAAGAAGAACAAGAAACTTACTAGTGCCACGGGATTCCCGACATTTGATTTGTGTTGTTTGCCCTTTGTTTGGGTCTTGGATCATGAGAGAACCTTGAGAGACTGTTTTTAGGGTTATAAGGTCTGAATATACTGAAACATAATGACTTAAAACGGGGTTGAGGTATCTTATATATGTCCATATGTCTTAAACCGCCTTTGTGGGCCCCATAGAGAGCAGCTTGGCGCACTCTCGCGAAAACATGAATATCTCTCTATTCCGAGATCGTATCAATGAACGGTTTAATGCGTTGAAAACTAGACTCATAGATATTCAATTTGATAGGTAGATCATCCCATAATTCTAAGCACATTTGGAGAAAAATGTAGTAATATTTGACCTAAAGTTTAAGTAAAATTATAAACCTAAGTTGCGACAACTTTTATCGACTTTTGTTTCATAACTCTCTTGACTTCAAGACTTATGATGCGGATATTATATGATTCAAATACATTAAAACAAGACCTCTTGGGACAATTAATCACCTCTAGTGTTACCCGAAAATACGGGTTACAACATCCTTGATTCGTTTAACTTCAAATACTTGTTAACCACTCTTATACACCCTTGTATCGTTTAAGACCAATAGGATTAACTTCTTATCATCTCAAAGATAATCTCTTCTTGGATTTACGTCGACTAACTTATGGCGTGATCTATGGTATGCGAATTTAGGTTGTAACAGTTTCCATGGTTTTCCCTTTCTTACATTGGTATTCTATTTTGAAAGAGGACAGTTAGCTTTACATACTAGTACTATTCCATATGTAACGTCCCTTTTGTCGGGGGCGCTGCATCTTTAATGGATGCAGGTGGTTCATCAATGGACAACTTTGGTCCTCGCTAGCAGTCACTCTCTATTCAACAGATTTTGGTGATCCTTACTTTATTCCGGGCCTGATGTCATTCGAGTTGTACATTGTGTTTTAAGGTATAGCCGGGGCCTTGTTGACGACACTTCCATACTACTCTTCTATTATACTTAGAGGCTCTGTAGAGAGGTTGTAGGTGGTGTTTGATGTGGGGAATTGAATTAGAAATGTTGGTATTTGGCAAATATATTTTTCATTATATGTATAAACTTGTAATATTTTGGAAATTATAAATGACGATGCTAATGGAAATGAAATTGGAGTTGTTAATGAAATCTTTTCAGTGTTTGATTAATGGGGTACATCTCCTCTTTATTCATGGAT
Organism: Nicotiana tomentosiformis; assembly: GCF_000390325.3. Lineage (NCBI taxonomy): Eukaryota > Viridiplantae > Streptophyta > Magnoliopsida > Solanales > Solanaceae > Nicotiana > Nicotiana tomentosiformis. The sequence continues at coordinate 35,730,908 of NC_090816.1, forward strand.
GAGTTTGGGTAGAAGAAAATCTAACAGACTTGCTTGGCCGGGTTCACTCGGTTGAACGCCGGTCGCTCTCCCCAACTTCGTGTTTGGGTTTTGCTACTTGATGCGAAAGATTTTAAGGGAGCATTTCTCCTGAGGTGATTGTTTCGTGATGTATCAGTCATTTTAGTGGGAGAAGTAGAGGTCCGATATGGAAATTCCTGTATTCATGAGGTTTAAAGACTACTTGATTATTCACACGCATGTTGTGGCACTGTTTAGGCCTTGTGGCAAGATGGTTCTTAAGATATTGATTTGGTCATTGCACTGTAGTTGTGCTTGTCTTTTATTTTCGTAGTGCATTATGCTATCTGTCTCCCAAGGTTTATATTTATGCACTTTGAATGCTTGTTGTTGATACACTTATATTTGATGAATATGAGGTTTATGGATCGATGGGAATTCTCACGAGAATTTTATAGGATTGGGTTACACGCTGCAACAATGATATGTTGGATACGATTCCTTGTATATATTTCATGTGTTTTGCTTCTTCTTTATGGGATGGATTCATCGAATTTTGTTTTGTTGTTATACTTGTTACACGAGCAAGATAGTTATCGTACTCGAGTTCCCTTTCCATCATTTGTCATATTCGAGTTGCTACTTGTTTGGTGCACGAATCGCATTGTATGAGATTCTAGATGGTATGTGATGTGCCCTATCAGTCGAGCAGCATATACTTGGTGAGACGAGGCTATTAAACCTATAATTAATGCCATCGGATTTGGATAAGGTATGTTTGGAATAAGGCTACCATTAGATAGCTAAGAATTTGGTAATGATTCTTGTCGGGTGAGAGAACTCGATGACTTGTAGTTCTGAGGGGTGATTATGAGTTACTACACGTTTCATTCATCATTAGTAGTATAGTGAAGTCTCGTCACATGGTTATATGAAATATGAGGCATGTTATCGGTACCGGGTTCAGTAATGAGCAGTTTTTGCAGGTTGAAGCTATTTTATGGGGATATGAGTTATGGGGCACAACATGCGGCTACCTCCTTGGTGTACATTTATGACTTGATGCACCTTGCGGGGATTGATACAATGCATACATACCACAATAGAAACTTATAGAGAATTCTCGATGTTGGAATTTGGTTTTAAGGGTTGTGGGGAAAGGTCGATGGAAATATGTCTAGTTGGGTGTGTGTTAATGGATCTATATGGATTGAGGTGGCATGGGTGTGTGTATGAGGAGCTTATATAATTATTTGACGGCTTTGGAATGAGTCTTGGCACGTTCAAGAATGAACATATGTTTTATTCGGGGAGAATGTAAAAACTCGACCGATTGTTTTGGGCTTTAGCATTACGTTCGGGTTTAAAAGTTTGAGTAGCTTCTTATGATTCATTTTGATTTTCGTGTATTGTTTGTTTCGATGTTCGAGAGGTTCGGGATTGATATGGAAAAGGGATTCTCAATTTGGAAGCTTTAATTTGGAAGAGTTGGTCAAGGTTTTACTTTTTAGTAAACAACCTCGAAATCGGGATTTGAAGATTCCAATAGGTTCATATGGTGATTTTTGACTTAGGCGTGTGTTTGGATCATGTTTCGAGAGTAAATCGATGCTTATTGTCAAAGGTAAGTATTTTGAAGGTTTTAATATTTTCTAAGTTTGACTTGGAGTGGATTTTGTGTTATCAGACTCCCATTGCAGTCTTGAGACCTTGGATACGTCAATTTAGTTGATTGTAACTTGTGTGTGAAGTTTGGTCGTAATCCAGAATGTTCAAGTGTTATTCAGACGCGTTTGGCAAAGTTTGAAGATGTGAAACTTAAGAGATGGAGTTGATCACTGATTCTTGATTTTGATGTTATTTGTGACGTTTTGAGCCCTTGGATAAGTTTGAATTAGGTATATGTATTTGTTAGCATGTTTGGACGGGGTCCTAAGGGGTTCGGGTAAGTTTTGGCATGATTATGGATCATTTTGAACCACTTTGCGGTTACTGGTTTTCTGGTGTTCGGGTCTGCATCGTGATCACGTGGTACATACGCTATCTTGAAAAGTTGTGGAGCTGAGGGACATTTGTTCATTGCGGTCACGATATATTGCACACTATCGCGGAGTAGGATCTCAGAGTAGTTGATTTTTGGTCATCGCATTCGCGAGCTTTATGTGCTGGTCTACGCATTTGCATGAAGTGGTACGTGTTTGCATAGAGGAAGTGAATGTTAGGGGATATTCTATTCATTCGTTGTTGAGATATTGCGTTCGAGATGCAGGCAGATTTGGAGACCTTTGCATTCGCGAAGGACAGAACACGATCGCAGAGGCTTATTTGGGACAACAAACTTTTGGGCTGATTTTGAAGAGACATTTTCTTCATCTTACGTAAGGTAAATGATTCCAATTTGGGAGCTAATATGGATTATATGTGGAATTTAACATGGAAGTTAGTAGAATTTGTTGGCTATTTTGGGATTTTTGTCGGAAACTTAAAATTTGATAAAAAGAGAAATTGACCACGAAATGGGTCATGGGTTAGAGAAAAAAATTAAATATTTGAGTTCGTGGTGCTATGAGTAATGTTTATTTTCAAGAATTTTCAGAATATGAGCGCGTGGGCCTGAGGTTGACTTTTCGTGCAGGATTGGGAATTATTTCTAATTGATGATTTATGGGTTCTTGTATATGTTTTGATTGGTTGAACATTTTTTTGGCTAGTTTCGGGTTATTCGGCGTTGATTTGAGGTGTTAGAGCGGTATAGGAGCAGACATCGAATTTCGGAGCAAGGTAAGTTTCGTGTCTAATTTTGTAAGAGAGAGCTTATCCCCGTAGGTATTCTGTTTACTATATGATATGTGTTATGGAAGCTACGTACATATGAGCTGACGAGCGTCCGTGCGTATTATAGGTTTTTGATACGTCCGGGTAGACATAGGCTTATACCATGCTTTAATTGTACTACTTGGGTTAATCTTGCCTATTTAAATTCTTTAATTCATGTTTTCGTTTGAAACTTTACTTGTGTAGATTTCCAAGCTTTGCTATTCTAGAGACATGGCGCACTACTTGATTAGCCAAAATTATACCTTATCTTACCAATTTACTCTAGTGCCTTACTCATTTGTTTTGAAGTTTCATGATTCTTCAACTCGTAAGCATATTCATGAGTTGGGCTGGTGACCGGTAAAAAAATTAAATATTATTATGGCATCAGGCTGATTGCCTCAGCACTACTCTTTATGGGATCGGGCCATTCGCCTCAGTAGAATTATGTATCATAACTCTTATAAGATCAAGCCGTTCATCTAGACATGATTATGTAACACAACTCTTATGGGATCGGGCCATTCGTCACGGATGAGTAAAACCACTCTTATGGGATCCGGTCGCTCGCCTCGACAGAATCATGTAGAATATTTCTATAGGGGGTCTGAGCATATATGATCATCTTGTATAGGATTTGGCATTTGCTCGGATATTGGCCACATATATTTCGTTCGAGATAGTAATTGGTATTGGACGATGTCGAATTTATCCTTTTATTGAATAACATGTTCTACATATTTATCTGTTTCGTTGCTGCACGTCACGATCCAAAATTCCACCAATGTTCATGATGACACCTAACCTCTATGACTAGGTAAGCCAATCACACAATGATACAAAATATTGAAATAAGATATAATAGTCTAAATTTAACATAAACAGATAAATAAAGCCCCGGCAAAGCCAAACGATAGCATATATGATGACCTCCGAAAATCAGGAAATACTGGTCATGAGCTATAAACAAAATACATAACGAGTCTCAATAAGTACAATACTATTTTAAAGTAATACAACAGTATGGAAATAAGCGAATGGGCTAAATCTCACTAATCAGAGAACAATATGGAAATAAGTACAATACTATTTTAAAGTAATACAACAGTATGGAACTACTCACTAATCAGAGAACCTGTGCAATATCTCAAATAACTGGCAACGTGAATATAACAAGGTGTAGTTGTATTAATATAACGAAACAAGAGTTATCAACTCATCATAGCTAAATCATGTTTGGCAAACAAATTATCAGTCAATAACAGATGAATAGAGTAGCATCTTAAAAGCAACGTGAAATCATGTAAAGTGCATAACAAAGCATAATTTGGAATGGCACCCCTATACTCTATATTTCATCAACATGAATACCACCCTTATACTCATCATATCAATAACAAGAATGCCAACCTTATACACCATGTATTAACAACAAGAATTCCATCATAATACAAAATATATCATCGATATGAATGCCACCATTATATGCCACATTTCATTAACAAGAATGTCACCCTTATACTCCACATCTCATCAATATGAATGCCACCCTTATTCTCACACATCATCATAATAACAATATCCAACCTAAAATGTCCATATGTTCCATAATCATGACAACTCAAATTAACAAGATATCATCAAGAGAAATAATATCACAACTCATAAATAAGGGACACAAGGGCATGAAAATAGTAAGGTGCAGATTTCTGCTCAAGATAAAAGATATGACCATGACTAAATCAATTTAGCAAAAATTCACAAATGCCAGTCTTGGCTAATTTGGAGCTAAAGGTCCAAAAACATGATCTCTAGCATGAAAGGATAAGCTCACACAGTTATACAAAGGTTTTCACATGTATCATAAAGAGCAAACAATCAAATTAAAGCATAGAAGAAACCTAGAGTCTAATCCGGTTATTTTTCATACATAGTGTCCGCATATACGTCGCATCACGTGCATTATAATTAGACAAATAAGGTCTAAACCTAATGGTTATTTTGTTGTACAAGATTAGGAAACATACTTACCTCAAACGGGCCAAATCAACCCTCTAAAATCGCCTTTCCTTTAGAAACCACCCCCGACCAGCTCAAATCTATCTAAAAACAACTCAATAACGTCAAACAAAGCCGTAGGAAACAACCCATAACAATAAACCTTCAATATTTAATCAAATATCCAAAAGTCAACAAAAGTTAACGCAGGCCTACACAGTCAAAACCCAAGTCAAGGGGTAGATCCCGACAACCCATAACCCCATGAATCCAACTATATGATTATGGTCCAAAACCAAGTCCAAATCGACTCCTTAATCCCAATTTTTACTCTCTTAAGTTATTGACAAAACCCCCCCAAATATTTCTTTAAAACACCAAGTTTTAGCTGTAGAAATCCATGTGGATTCAAGATATAAACCCAAATCTAAGTGTTGCTTACCTCCAATATAGTAGTGAAAATGATCTTGAAAATCTCCACCAATCGAAATCTAGGATTTAAAATACGAGAGAAAGGGTAAAATCAAAATTACATCACTTATAGGTCTGCCCAGTGATACACTTTGCGAACGTGACAATTGCCTCGCGTTTGCGAAGCACAAAAATGCACTGCCTCAAATAACCCTTTGCAAACACAGCCTCCACCCTGCGAACGTGATGCACAAGTTCCACCAGACTATGCGAACGAGTGACTACTCACGCACACGCAAAGCCCAAGCTCTGGACAATCCCTCAGCTGCCTTACCTCGTTGTGAACGCAATCCTTTTGTCGCAAACACGAAAGACACTCAGCCACAACCCAACTCGAACATGACAACCCTATTCACGAATATGAAGCTCAAGCTTCGCCAGCACCGAAACTTCCCTCCTCAATTGTGATCCATCCTCCACGATCATGATCCATCCTCCGTGATCGTGAATAAGAACCTCACACCAGCAAAATTTGTAGCTTCCAAGAATGCTCCAGGTTGTCCAGAACTGAATCGAGCTATCCAAGACTCCGTCCAGTCACACCAACAAGTCCATAAAGACTACCCAGACCTATACAAAGCCTTCAAACACATACGATAACATCACAATGAAATATCAAAGGCCAAAAATGCAAATTGAACTTCTCTTAAGTTCAAGAACCTCCAAACTTCAAACCAAGCGTCTGATTCAAGCCTAACCAATTCGGATTACAACTAAGTTGAAACGGTAAGGCCCCGTAAAATTTCGCCAAGGGATTTAAGGTTTCGTGGTACTGAGGTAGGCGTACTTTTTGGGTTGAAGAATGCACTGAGAAGTAATGAAAATATTTTCCTAGAGAAGGCAATTCTGCGGTCAGTTTCGCGATCGCAGAACCATTTCGCAGGCCTCATAATCATCGCATAGTTGAGCAGAGAATTTGTTGAATTTTGAACGTTGTTCTGCGGTCCATTATATGATATAGTTGTTTCGCGGTCTGCACATTATGATTTGGAGGGTGATTCTGCGGTCCATTGGAGAGTGATTCTGCGGTCCATTGGAGAGTGATTTTGCGGTCCACTCTGCGGTCGCAGATCTGCAGTCAACCTGTCCAGACCAGCCCAGATTTAGAGGACCATTTTGCGGACCTTAGATGTGATCTGCGGTGCATTCTATGACCGTATAGTTGAGATCGGAGTCTCCATTTTTTGATTTTATAACCCGACCCCAATTTGATTAAAAGCCCTTGAAGCTCATTTTGGAGCAAACAAACCTGATATTTTTAAAGAGAAGTGAGAGTATTCTAGAAAGAGAGAGGAGGAAGCCCCAAGTGTGTTTTCATCAATCCTTGTCCAATGTAAATTTAACAAGGAAATCTCACAAGATCTTCACCAAAGAGGCAAGATTATAAGCCTAGTTTTCAATTTCAAGTTTGGGCAGAAGATGGGAAATCGGGAGTGTGATTCTTGGGTATGAGAGTAGTTATTTATGCATGCATGTAAATATAAGGATGGTGGAAAGGTGATGGAGCTAATATGAGTAAACTCATGATATTGAATGGGTTGTGGAGTGAAGAATATCTTATAGAAGAACCTTATGGTCAAATTTGCACACATAGTGTTTGATAAAATGCTCAAATGAGGTGAAACCATGAATATCTTCCTAATTTGTGTACAATTCTGTTATGTCTTAAAATAGATTGGGATTGCTAGGATTTTTGGAATGTTGTAGTAACTTAAGGAAACCTAAAACAAGGTATGTTAGCTATACTACTCTCTTAGAATTGAATTCCATGATGTTCCCATAAGTTTTAAGTATGGTTAGCTCATGTTACTTATTCCCATGTTCAGAGTTATTCCCAATAAAAGCGATTGTCCCAAGTGAGCAAGTGTCGAGAATTATGTATTCAAAATGTGTTCCGAATGTTCCTATCACATTATGTTGTCCTTCGGGAATGTGTTCAAGAATGATATGTGTACTAAAATGTTATGGCTTGAGTCGTGTTTCAAATGTAAGTCCATTATGCTTAACTTGGAAAGAATAATCCACGTGTCTAAAACTCCAATTGCCTATATATGTACCTAAAGTCTTGATTTGAAATGCCTTGTCGTTGATAACCTATAAGGATGCTTGAGAGTAAAAGAAGTGGGTTGGAGATATAAAGTGTGGCCAAAGTTCCAAGAACGAAAATTATACTTGTGGCCAATGGTGCCAAGGAAATGAAATGATGTGATAAAGGTTATGAAATGAGCCTTGATTCAACTGTTCCAAATTGACTTCGAAAATAGATGTGCCTAAAAGCTTATGTACTAAAGTCATGCCCAAATGTGGCTGTTTTAACTAATGCTATGCTTTGTAAGTATTTCCAAAGTGTTTTGAGCTCTTATATATTCATGAGTTGAAATTGTATATTGCCCTTTTGGGAAAAAGTGTTTCAAGAATGAATGATGTGCTAAAGATTTTCTATTGTGACTTAATTATGTTATACCCCTTTTTGGGAAGCAAACCTTGTATGAAATCAATGTAATCAAACACTTATTTCTCATATGATGAAACCTTATGAACCAACTCTTACTAAGGACAAAGGTACCAAGTGGTTGATTTGAAAGGGAACTCTTATGTACCAACTATTATCGTTTTGGGAATCCGATGTTTGGCATTGTGATTACACCTCCACCCGCATACATTGGGGTGAGGCGGTAGGGGCTACTTTGTGTAGAGTTATGGTATTGTGATTACTCCTCCACCCGCATACATTGGGGGTGAGGTGGCAGGGCCGCTCTGTGGAGAGTTGTGGCATTGTGATTACCCCTCCACCCGCATACATTGGGGTGAGGCAGCATGGCTGCTTTATGTAGAGTTATGGTATTGTGATTACACCTCCACCCTCATACATTGGGATGAGGTGGCAGGGCCGCTTTGTGTAGAGCTTATGGTATTGTGGTTGCACTTCCACCCGCATACATTGGGGGTGAGGCGGCAGGGCCGATTTGTGTAAAGGTGGTTACAGAAGATCCCCGACTTAAAATTTATAAATGTTATTGGAAGGTATTAATAAATTTGCTTTGACTTCAATGACTATCTAAGCCCTTTATTTTTTACCATGATTCATCATACCCATATTGTATTTCCAAGTCCTTGAATAGGTGTTTTGGTTTTCATACTAGTACTATTCCATATGTACTAATGTCCTCTTTGTCGGGGTGCTATATCTTCAATGGATGCATGTGGTTCATTGACGGGCGGTCTTGATCCTCGCTAGCAGTTACTCCCTGTTTAGCAGTATTTTGTGAGCCTTACTCTATTTCGGGCTTTACTCTATTCTGTTGTACTTAGAGGCTCCGTAGACAGGTTGTGGGTGGTGTTTGATGTTGGGTAATGAACTAGAAGTGTTACTATGTGGCAAACATGTTTTTCATCATATATATAAACTTGTAATATTTTGGTAATTATAAATGAATATCCTTCAGTAATGGAAATGATTGTGGAACCCTTGACTCTTCTTATGTCTATCACTTGTATTGATTCTTATATTGTTAATGGGTAAGGTTGGGTAGAAGGCATCTAACAAGCTTGCTCGGCCGGGTTATCTCGATTGAGTGCCGGTCGCACTCCTGAGGTCGGGGCTTGACAGGAACACAAGTCCCAAATGACAAAACGAACCTATTCCAACTTCCGAAACTAAAATTTGAATCTGATATCTCCAAAGTCGTCCCTTGGTCAAACATAGTAACTCTCCAAATTTTCAAATTGCGAACTTTCGGCAAATAGCACCATAACACTCTAAGAACCTCCAAATCCAAATCCAAACATACAACTAAGTCCAGAATCACCATACAAATCTGTTTGAATTATCAAATCACTAATCCGTGGTTGCTAACACAAAAGTTAAACCTTGGTCAACTTTTATAACTTAAGCTTCCAACTAAGAAATTAAGTGTTCCAATTCACTCAAAAACCTTCCCAGAACCAAACTAACCATACCCACGTCACAAAACATTAACCAAGCACACAAGAAGCATCAAATGGGGAAACAAATCTCAAATACATAAAACGACTGGCCAGGTCATTACATTATCCCCTCTTAAGCAAATATTTATCCTTGAACGAGTTTAGAACCATACTTGGAGTGCCAAAAAGATGAGGATATCTACTATGAATATCATCCATGGTCTCCTAAGTTGCCTCCTTGACTGGCCGACCTCTCCACTGGACCTTCAGTAATGCAATATCTTTCGACCTCAGCTTCTGAACTTGTCTATCCAAAATTGCAACCGGCTCTTCATCATAAGCCAAAATCTCATCCAACTGCACTGTGGTAAAATCCAAAACATGCAACTTATATTAATGGTACTTCCAAAGCATAGAACCATGAAATACCAGATGAAATCCAGAAAGACTAGGAGGCAAGGAATGTTTGTAAGCAATCTCGCCAACCTTTTCCAACACCGCAAAAGAACCAATGAACCTCGGGCTCCGCTTGCCCTTCCTCCCAAACCTTATCACGCATTTCATAGCAAAACTCAAATGCCATATCATGAACCCTCCTATTAGCATAACTCTACAGCCTAGATTGTGTTGTGCGAAGCCTCTACTGAATCAACTTCACCTACTCTAAGGCATCATGAACCAAGTATGCGCCCAATAACCGAGCCTCATTGGGCTCGAACCAACAAACCAGAGAACATCACCGCCTCCCATATAAGGCCTCATATGAAGCCATCTAGATACTCGACATGTAGTTGTTAATTTAGGCAAACTCTACTAGAGGTAGAAACTGGTCCCACTGACCTCCAAAATAAATAGTGCATGCCCTCAACATATCCTCCAAGTCCCGGTCCGTCTAACGGTGGAATGTAGTACTCAACTCCCTACGTGCCCAACTCCCACTGGACTGCTCTCCAAATGTGTGAAGTAAACTAAGTGTCGTGGTCTAAGATGATAGAAACAGGTAGACCATCTAGCCGAACAATATCCATGATGTAGATCCTAGCCAACTGCTACGATGTGTAGGAAGTCACGACCGGAATGAAATGCACATACTTGGTCAACTGACCCACAATGACCCAAATAGCAAAAAATTTTCTCAAGGTCATGGAAACCTCACTGCAAAGTCCATACTAATGCGCTCCGACTTTCACTCTGGTATATCAATCTTTTGAAGCAAACCAACTGGTTTCTGATGCTTATACTTGATATGTTGGCAATTCAAACACCTAGAGATATGCCCAATAGTATCCTTCTTCATCCTCCTCCACTAATAATGCTGCTTCAAGTCACGATACATATTCGTAGAACCTGGATGAATAAAACACCAAGAACTGTGAGCCTTCTCAAGAATCAGCTTCCTCAAAACATCAACATTCGATACATAAACTCGACCTTGAGGTTTCAACACACTATTATCACCAATAGTCACCTCCTTAGCACCACCGTGCTACACCGTGTCCCTAAGGAAAAGAAAGTGGGAATTATCATATTGGCGAGCCTTAGTGCGCTCAAACAAGGACGACCGAGATACAACACAAGCAAGGACTCTACTCAGCTCAGAAATATCCAATCTCACCAATCTATTGGCCAATGCTTGAACATCCATAACTAAAGGTCTCTTCACAGCTAGAATGAATGCTAAACTCCCCATGCTCCCTACCTTCATACTTAAGGCATCCGTAACCACATAAACCTTACCCGGATGATAGAGAATAATGATATCATAATCTTTAATATCTCCAACCACCTCTGCTGCCTCAAATTCAATTTTTTTGTTTAAACAAATGTTGAAAACTTTGATGGTCGATATACACCTCACAAGACACGCTATATAAGTAATGCCTCTAAATCTTAAGCGTGTGTACAATAGCTGCTAACTCCAAATCATGATTCAGATAGTTCTTCTCATGGGACCTCAACTGACACAAAGCATAGGCCATCACCCTACCATCCTGCATCAGCACACACCCAAGACTAATACGCGAAGCATCACAACAAATCGTATACAACCCAGATCTCGAAGGCAATACCAAAATTGGAGTTGTAGTCAACGTAGTCTTGAGCTTCTAAATGCTCTCCTCACACTTGTCAGACCACATGAATGGAGCACCCTTCTAAGTCAACTTCGTCGCACCCTTCTAAGTCAACTTCACCAATAGAGTTGCAATAAATGAGAAACCCTCAAAAAAGCGATGGTAGTAACTAGCCAATCCTAGAGATTTCCTGATCTTCATCATTGTAGAAGGTCTGGGAAAATTTTTAACTACTTCAATCTTCTTCATATCCACCTTAATCCCCTCACTGAACACCACGTGGCCCAAGAATGCCACCAAATCTAACCATAACTCACACTTAGAGAACTTGGCATACAACTTCTTCTCCCTCAGAACCTGGAGCACCGTCCTCAAAGGTTTCTTGTGCTCCTTCATATTACAGGAATACATCATGATATCATCAATGAACACAATGACAAAAGAGTACAAATAAGGCTGGAATACATTGTTCATCAAATACATAAATGATGTTGGGGCATTAGTCAAGCCAAAAGATATCACCAAGAGCTCATAATGTCCATAACGATCCCTGAAAGCCATCTTAGGAATGTCCTAAGCCTTGGCCTTCAATTGATGGTACCTCGATCTCAAATCAATCATTCAGAACACCCTAGCACCCTGAAGCTAATCAAGCAAATCATCAATGCGCGATAGTGTATACTTATTCTTGATGGTAGCCTTGTTCAATTTCCTGTAGTCAATGCACATTCTCCTAAAACTATCTTTCATCTTCACAAACAGTACTAGTACCCCCAAGGTGAAACAATCAGCCTGGTGAAACCTTTATCAAATGATTCTTGCAAATCTTCCTTTAATTCCTTCAATACTGATGGAGCCATGCAATACGGTGGAGGTCTAAGTGCCCAATGCAAAATCAATGTCCATATCAGGTGGCATGCCCACTAGGTCTACAAGGAACACATCTAGAAACTCTCTCACCACAAGAACTGAATCAACCATATGTTTATCAACAGTGACATCTCTAACAAAATCTAAGTACGCTAAGAATCCATTCTCAACCATCCTTTTAGCCTTCAGAAAAGAAACCATCCTACTATGAGTAAGACCAAGTGAACCCCTCTATTTTAACCTCGGCAACCCCAGCATATCAAACATCACAGTATTAGCGTGACAATCAAGAATAACATGGTATGGAGATAATCAATCCATACCCAAAATCAAATCAAAGCCTACCATATTAAGGAGTAAAAGATCAACCCTCGTCTCACAACCCCCAATAGTCACGATAAAAGAACAATATAACCGATCTACCATAATAGAATCCCCAATGGGTGTAAATGCTTAAACATGAGTAGCCAAAGAATCACGAGACATATCAAAATACGAAGAAAAGTATGATTACACATACAAATAAGTAGAACTCGAATCAAATAAAATTAAAGAATCTCTATAACTGACCAGAACAATACCTGTAATGACTGCATCTGAGTCGACTAACTTAGTCCTGCTAGGGAAAGCAGAACAACAAGCCTGACCTCCCCCTTTAATATGACCTCTACCTACCTATCCCCTACCTCTAGCGGGCTATGCATGTGGTGTAGCATTTGGAATTACAGTCATAGCCTAGGTACCCTGCTGAGGTACACCCATCCAAAGTCGGGGATAATCTCTCATAATATGCCTCGTATCACCACACTCAAAATAACCTATTTACGGATGTGACTGTTGGAACTGAGTCTGCCATTGATGACTGGAATAATTACTGTAAGACCCCTATGCAGGAGGTGCAGTAAAGGATGACTGTCCGGTATGAGTGCTCTAAAATCCATGGCTAGTTGGAGCGCTACGTGAGACCTGAAGTTCTTACTGAATTGGCCAGCTGAAATGACCTATACCAAATCAAACCTTGTCCTAAAGTAGGAGCCACTAAATCCTCTAAAACCATGAGGCTTCTTAGCCTCCCTATCCTCATTATCTTACCTGTGGATACACTCTACTATTATAGCAATCTCCACAGCTAGATAAAATACAGCCTCCATCTCCTGTGGCATCCCAAATCTTAGGTTGTAGGTGAGTCCGTTAACAATTGTACATACTCTCTCTCTCTCTCTCTCTCTTAGTGGAAACCAAAGGAGCTGCATAGCAAGATAACGTTATAAACCTCATAGCATACTAGGTCATATTCATACCCTCGTGGCGTAGATGCTCAAAATCACTGCATAACTTGTCTATGTGGTTTTGTGTGATAAACTCCCCCAAGAAGAGAGTAACTAATGGTTGTATCAGTATGACATGCTGTGTCTGGTAAACATGAGCTAGCTTCTCTGGTGTACGTGTGGTGGGAGTTTGGGCTCCTCCCCAGACTGTGAAGTAGGTGGTGCAACTGGAATCAGCCCTACCTGGGCCAAACCCTAAAAAATGCTCAAGAAGTGATCCAGAGTTTCCTAATGTTCTGGGGTAGCAATAAGCCTCTCTAGTACCCCGAGCGTGTCCCACCTGCTTAACATGATTAGGCTCCTACTCCTCAACTAGAGCTACTATTGGCTCCACAACTGCTTCTCTAGCAAGCTCTGTTGCAGTGCGTGCCCTACCTCTTACAAGCTCTAGCATGAGACTTTGGTGCTTGCTCGGCTGATCCAACAGAACGTGTCCTCGCCATCTATGAGAGAATAGAAGAGTAAATATTTAAAATTTAGAATTAAAAAACCCAGACGATAAAGAATGAAAGAAAGAAACCCAAATTGGGTAAAAGCTACCAAATGGTGTGTGAATTTATGGTCGTCGACAACAATTGGACGGTTCAAAATTATAGCTTTTCACTTTTAATTTTTCATTACACTATTGCTACATTGTATTTGGTAGCGATACGCTTTGGATTTCTTTGTCGTATTATTTGTTTCTAGTGCACTTGAACATTTTGTAACTTTTACCTAATTTGGGATTTATTATATATAACAGCAACTAGGTGAATAACCTAGTAGTATATTTGCTAATAAAAAAGAAAGTGAAGTATCCTAATGGCCTAGAAGACTCTCGAATATAAGTACAGACGTTCCCGTACCGATCCTCAAGAATCTACTAGACTTGCTCATGACTCGTAGAACCTATGAACCTAGAGCCGTGATACTATCACGCCCTAAAGCAGGGGAGCGCGACCGACGCTCACTCGAGTGAACCCGGTCAAGAAAGCCTATTAGACTTCCTTCTACCCAAACTCATCCATGAATGGAGATAATATATATTTCCAATAATTAGAGAAAAAGGTGTTCATGTCTACAATACAAAGTAATTACCTGTAGTTTCATAATTTTTAAAGTCTCGAATGGACAAGTAATAAACCATCAAAATAACATAGTTTGACTTTCCCAGCACCAATACACAACCCACACTATGTCTATCGACCCTCTAATAGATACAAAATAGTACTATGATAGTGCCGGCAACAAGGCCCCGGCTATACCTCAAAAATAATACACGAGGAACAAAAGATACATGACCCCGAAATAAAGTGGGGCTCACCAAGTCAACTGGGAAGAGGATGTACCGCTATCACTGATCAATGCCTCCTGTTGTGGAACCACCTACATCCATTGAAGATGCAACGCCCCCGGCAAAAGGGACGTTAGTACATATGGAATAGTAATAGTATGAATGACAAAACACCCTCTCAACAGAATGATAAATAATACAAACAAGAATATCATAATATTAATGGAAGCCTTAAACAACATCAAACCTCAACCTAGGATCAAGACAGTATTCAAATTAATTTCTATATCTCGCATTGGGAAATTTTTAGTATCGATATACCATTGTTCATAATACCATTATTCACAATACCAATACCACCGTACTCTCAGCATGAAGTCCAATCACGACCCGATCATCTAGACTATCTCATTAGAGACATCACCCACGATTACTATCAATATTAATGCCACCGTCTTTAACACGGAGTCTGATCACGACCCGATCGGCTAGGCTATCCATTAGGGACATCGACCCTAATCACCATTCCAATTACAATTTCCAGATGAATCACCACCCTTGTAAGCGTCATGGTGTCCAATCAGGACCCGATCAGCTAGACTGTCTTATTCGAGACATCAATTTGTTTATATCAATCATCGCATTTCATACTTCTTTCACATCTTTTCATTTCATTGGCACTAATGGCCATAATTATAAAATCATTCTTGGCACGTTGGCCGTATTTAGTATGTCATGCACACCTTTTCACTTTCCAACATCAACATCATCATCATCATCAACAACAACAATTCAAATCAAGGCATGTAGTACATATGCGAGCAATTAAGGATATAAGGCACATAGAGATTCTTCACAAAATTTGGCATAATAGCGTTCGTTTGAACTTGACTTAAAGTCGAACATTTTTAATGCACAACCCATATTTTTAACACATCCTCAATTGATAACATATAATAAATAAAGCATTTGAGATACTTGTTGAATATATATCTTTCAGCCCAATCTTAATCGGAATAACCAATTTTTATAATGAACCACTCGGGACTTACATAATTTACAAGAATATTGTTGGGGTTCAATTCTAAGAGAGGCGTTTAGCCTACATTCCTCAATTGAGCTTCCTTTTACTCTAAAATTTTCCGGAATTCTTAGCAACTTCAATCTATTGTAAAAATATAACAAATTGAACCAAAATTAAGAAGATGATCATGGTTCTAACTCATTTGAGCATTTTATCAAATACTAGGTGTTCATTAAGGTTTCAAGGTCCTTTTATGGATGATTCCATCATCCCACAACCCATTCTTTACTATGCTTAGTTCAACAATCTTCCTACACCCCTTGATATCACATAAATGTAAAATAAACAACTCTCAAGCCCAAAAATTATATTGCTAATTACCCATTTTTAGATAATTTCGAAGTTAGGGGATAGAGTGTAGAATCTTACCTCTAGGATGAAGACCTTGAGGGTTATCCTTGTTAATCTTCCAAGATTCGAGCAAGAATTGAAGAACAATTATTGTGGAATACCTTCTCACTCTAGGGCACTCTCTCTGACTCTAAAATATCACATTTTATCTCACAATGGCCCAAAGCGTGTATTTAACGAAGTAGGGTCGGGTTTTAAAAACTCAAAAATGATGCTCTAGAACAAGGTATGCGATCGTATATGTGATATGCGGACCGTATATCGGCCACATAATTGGTGTCCAAAACTAGCAAAAATCTGCCTTGGTCCGTGGTCACTATGTGGCCCACAGACATGT